>NC_046658.1:1407022-1409362 GCF_010883055.1 Belonocnema kinseyi
AACAAGTTTTTACGTCGGGGCCTGTTTGTCTGTCCGGTGTCGTCGTTGTTGTAGTTGTCTGTATATCGGATAACTTTCGAAAGACTGGTCCGATTGGATTGGTCTTTGACACACTGTTCGAAAGACCAAAGGAAAGATCGAGTTCGTTAAACAGCCATTTTTGATAAAAATTCAAAAAGTTGATGCTTTTTAAAAATTTTTGAGACCAATTTTTTTTTAAATTTGAAAATTCTATCCACAGCCATTTATGGTACAAAAAAATATGAACAATTTATCCTGACAACTTTTTTTGATAAAATGACTTCCGCGAATTTCATGAAATTTCGACATTTTGAGGCTCCTCGAATCAAAAAAACAAGTTTTTACATCGGTATTTGTCTGTCTCCCTGGCGTCTACGTCGTCGTTGTTATTGATGTTGTGCTTGTCTGTATATCGTACAACTTTCGAAAGAATAGTCGGATTGGATTGTGCTTTGACATACAGATTTTTTATTTTAAGAATTGTATGTAAAATTTGTACTATTTTTATTTTTATAACAAATATTTTTCTTCAATTAAATTGTTGCAATAAAAGTGTTTCGAAGAGAATTTTATAAAAATCTATCGGGGAATAAATTCGTATTTATAGGTCGACAAATGTTTGTTTTCTTTACTAAATTTGGCTCTCGTCTAAATTTTTCCAGTTTTTACTATAGAACGATTTACGTTTGTATCTCGGGCGAACAAATCCATTCTATTGTTTGACAAATATTCTTTGTAAATCAATATTTTTCACAGAAAATTTTATTATTCACACGAAAATTCTGAAAATTCAAACATTAAGGCTATATTCTGAAAATGAAGCAATTTTAACGTTAAAATTCAAGTTCTTAAACTGAAGGCCTAAAAATTTTCAAATTTTAAATTAGTGTTGTGTAAATTGTATTGGTCTCTTAAAAGAGTATAAATAGTTTTTAAATTAGTTTTTAAATTTTCTGAAGTTTACCTTTTTTACATACCTAGATGTCAAAAAAACTACCAGTGACTGAAATGGATTAGAAAAAAATCGCCAAGATCCAAGAATAAAAATTGAATGTACAGCGAATTTTTAAATTTTTAATTGTGATTATCTTTAACTTTGTGATATCAAAAATTTCCATACAATTTTTCTTTATTAATACTTTAGGAAAAAATTAACAAGATCGAGCGCCGAGATTATAATTAGAGCAAATTTTCTGTAATTCTATGGGGACGGCTGAAATATCCCGAAAAATAAATTTCCCGACTCGGTAAAACTCTCTGTCCCGAAAAATAAAATTCCAAAACTAATAAAATTCCTGAACAGTTTATAATATTAACGAATTTGAAAATTCCCAAATAATAAAACTCCCCAAATAAAATTGTTTCTTAATCAGTATTAATTATTTATTAAAAATACGATAATAAAATATTGTTCTCAAATAAATTTTTGTTTAATATTTAAAGTGTTAAAAATTGGTTGAATTTAAAATTAAAATTATAAAAAAAATTTTTACGACTAATTCATATACAAAAACACGTGTTTTTTAATTAACATTTCGATTTTTTGGAAGAACTTTTGTGATTTAAAAAATACTATATACATTTTCAACGAAAATATCTTATCCAGAAATATATTTTGTTTTAATTATTGTTATTTTAAATTTAAACAATAATGTTTAAACACTTCAAACATTTAAAAAATTGTTTCTTTGGTATAAATATTTGATTATTTCAATTTTAAAAAATAATTTGTCAAAGAACAATGTTTTCCACACTGGTTTATCTCGAAATGTCTTTTTATAATACTTTTTAAAAAATTAAAAATATGATTTTTCGAGTACAGGGCAGCACCTCTATAGGGCAGAAAATGTGATGTCCTATATATATATATAATTCCCCACTCCGACGCCCCGTACCGCATCTAGGTTTATAATATCTTTGCTCCACGGTAGCGTAACAATGTCAATAAAATATTGCAAAATAAAAACGTTAAATAAAATAACACAAGTTAATGACAAAAACGCTATGAAAAAATATCTTAAGTCAGGCAATGATATGCTTTTTATTCCCCATACTACGCCTTAACAAAGAAAACGCATTGATATATAATTTGATTCATTCGTAAATGTATGTAGAATAAGGTTTTGGATGCATTTTCTTTCCGAGCTGAACGAGAAACAAGAACTCACCGGAAAAGTCACAGACGCACTCGAGGTTGACAGCTTTTTTCACTTCTAGGCACGTTTAATAACAGTAAAATAAATGAGATATTTCGGGTTTCACTCGTGTAAAAAACTACTACGAATTGTTTGCCGACGTTTCGTGAACATTGCAGAACTG
>NC_046658.1:1409462-1410466 GCF_010883055.1 Belonocnema kinseyi
AAACATTTCCGAAGAATCTTGATGCGCTGAATCCGAATCCGAACTCAAAATTGCTCCTGTACGTCAGGATTTCAAGATATTCTAACCTAAAAGTGCAAAAAAACGCGTTTTTTAGCTGTTTTTGAGATTATGTAACTGTACTCCCGCACAAAATACCAACAAAGAAGCGTACAGTCGTTTGGAACCAAAGTTTGCACATTGATAAAACAATAAAAAATATGGAACCCGTGCTTTTCCATTTCCACGGAAGCCGTTTCCTAGGGGTAGAAACCACCCCTAACAAGCCACAAGCATGCTAACCCACCTGACTCTGGGAAAATTAGTTTAGTCGCATATTTTTCTTGGAATAATGAAGTCCCATGCCACAAGTGGGTTAATCCACCTACCTGCTAATCCACTTAAATCCAGAAATCACCCCTACCAAATCTTTAAATTCCCCAGCCAATAAAGGCCAGACTTTTTATCTTCCAGCCAGTCAAGACAAGACTTTGAATTGCCCAGCCAAGCAAGGCAAGACTTACGATTGCCCAACCAGTTAAGACAAGACTTGGGATTGTCCAGCTAAGTAAGGAAGTACTTAATATTTCCCAGTGAATTGAGGCAAGATTTTAGATTGCCCAGCCAATTAAGGAAAGGCTTAAGATTGCCCATTCAGTGAAGGCAAGACTTGGGATTGTCCAGATACGCAAGGAAGTACTTAATATTTTTCAGCCAATTAAGGAAAGACTTTAGATTGCCCAGCCAATCAAGAAAAGACTTTAGATTGCCCAGCTAATCAAGGAAAGACTGTGAATTGCTCAGCCAATAAAGGCAAGACTTTGTATCGTCCAGCCAGTCAAGGCAAGACTTTGAATCGCCCAGTCAGTCAAGGCAAGAGTTTGAATCGTCCAGACAGTCAAGGCAAGACTTACGATTGCATGTCCAATGAAGGTGAAACTAATTGCTTGTTTTCTTATGGAAACGTTCGCGCTTCATGTCAAACGATCGTTGAAGAGACTTTCGTT
>NC_046658.1:1410566-1415178 GCF_010883055.1 Belonocnema kinseyi
AGGACTTTCACAAATTGCTTCATTAACCCTAGTTTTATATGGAGTGGTGGCAATAATACTTTTTTTCTGTCAACAAGACTTTTATAAACAACATTATGCTGAGTAAATGTCCACTCTAATCTGTCTGGCCATTTCTCCGTTGTCCAATGTTCATCCCTTGTACGACTGTCCCAAAGGCAAAGAAAATAAGGGTATTTAATGTTTCCTGATTTTAAACCTATTATAAGATTTATCATTTTGAAGTCACCACAAATAAGCCAATTATGGAAATTGTATTTTATTTTTATCAGGAGTAATTGGAAAGTATCATAAGATTCTTTCAGTGTGGTTGAGTGACCTACTGGAATTGCAGCGTACTTATTTCCATTATGTAATAGTACTGCTTTCAAAATTTCTGTAGACGAATCTATGAAAAGACGCCAATCCTCTAGCGTATACAAGTTTATTTTATATAAATTAATGAGTCCTTCGATATCATTACAATACAAAATCCCACTGTACATTGAAAAGTACTTGATAAACTTTTCTTCTCTATTTCTGAAAACATTTACTCTAGTACCAGGTAACAATAGTTTCCTCTCTTTGATTCTTGAAGCGCAAAACTCAGCTTTATCTTTTGGAAGATCAAGGTCACGTATAAAATCGTCTAATCCGCCTTGGTCAAAAAATTTAGGACTTTCATCATCTGATTCTTCCCAAGAAGAACTTTCAGTTGCATTAGGATTGTCAGAATCCAATGATTCGTGAGTTGATCGGTCACTTTTGTTTTCAGAGTGATTTCTAATACCAATCTTGGCTGGGGTAACACTTTTTACATCAGGATAAACGATCTTCTCCAAATACTTTTTAGAAAAACCTCTTGTTTTGCATAAGCAAAAGTAACAATCAGTATCATGATCCTTGGGTTCACGCCAAACAGTTGGTTGAATAACAGTAACGGTTTATCCAAATTTTTCATTGAAGTCCCATAACAGTTGAAGTATGACGTTTTTATCGAATCATGAATTGATCGACGGTATTTCTCCGTTTCATACTTTCCACAAACAAGACAAAACGTATTAACTTTCTTAGTGCAAGGAGTTCTTTAACTTATTTTTTTTCTTATAATGAACAGTAAAGAGGAAATTCTACAACTCACTATATACAAAAATCACGATCGACACGAAATGTAACCGCTAGACAGATTTCAAATACAGAAAGAATTTTATTACCTACGCATCCAACCGTTAGCCCGCCACTCAAACGTGATCTCTAACACGGAAAGATTTCTAGCAAAAAACGAATCTTATCACCTACGCATAACACGTCATAAAAGCGTCGCCAGCTCAGTGAGCCAGCTAGTGATCGAAGACTGTCTGCGCCGTAGAATGGCGCGCGCATACAGCGAATGTGAACATTAGAATGCATACAGAGTGCACAGTAGCATTCCGCGCAGTCCTTCTTCTTTTGTTTTATCAATGTGCGAAGTTTGGTTTCAAACTACTGCACGCTTTTTTGTTGGTATTTTGTGCGGGATCCTTTGATCTTTTTTAAAGCCCTAAATTGTGGCCGCCATATTGGATCTTCTAGGGGTTATAACAAAAAACTGACACCGGCAATAGAAAGGGCACCCTCGAAAACCCCTGAGATAATATTTTGAAGAAAAAATATCGTACCGTCAGCAACAGAGAATGCGTTGTATAAATCTGAACACCTCAGCGTTTAATGGTTTAAAACGTTAAAATAAAAAAATTCAAATTACAATATTTTGGTGAAAAATAAAGATATCCTAATAAATCCAAGTAGGTTTGAAAGGGGAAGATCAGTAGTTTCAAATTCCATATTAGCTTTTGTGGTGGACATTTTTTTTGTTTGGTTACATAACCTCAAAAAACAGCTAAAAAACGCGTTTTTTGCACTTTCAGGTTAGGATATTTTGAAAACCTGAATGTTAGGTCTGGTCTCTGGCTTTAAAATTTGACGGCCTGTGTTATTCATGACCCTGTACATTTATTATGTGCTTAGTTAGGTGGGTCGGTTTCAGTTATGTTCTTGAATTTACTATCTTTATTTTTATTGAATTTTCTAACTGAACCTATTGTGCTTTGTGCCATTCAACAATACATTCACTAATTTCCTCGCAAAATTCTAAATCTTTCTTTATGCCTATACCCTACACGGAGAAAACTTTTGCTGAAATATTTGCTAAAAATCAGACTAGATTTTACTATTTTCAGTTTGCAATGGAGGGACATAGCGGAACTTTTATAATGTTTACTACCCCGAGTAGTAACTAGTAACTACATGCCGAACTACAAAATTCATTGGAATAAAATTTAAAAATGTTACATTTATTTCTACAGAAGATGTTGAGAGAGACCGGCTCACTGATTTATTAAGCGACTTAGTAAAAATTGATGCAGTCAGATCATCAGACGAAAAAAATAAACCCAACATGTGCCGTGTCGCGTTGAACGTTACGATACGTATCAGTTTGCACGAGAATACGACGTAAATTCAAACTTATTTATGATGGGATTTTGAACTCTCACACATTATTATATTTATTTAAATTGCAATTGTACAGTACATACGATTATATATAGATTATACATTATTATATACATTCAGGAATATTATATTACAAGCTGAAACAGAAAAATGTGATTACAGTAAAAGCTGGTAGGAATCGAACACGGGTCTCCAACATGACAGAACGGCGATATTCCATTCGGCTAAACTAGATAATGTAATCCAGAAATTTATCGCCCTTATGAAGTAAATGCTAGCACTCAAATTAATTTCCATTAAATTATTCTATAATTGTTCACAGTGATGGCATCTTAAAAATTCTAAGCACTATCTTAACGCAATCAAATATCCTAATATCGAGGTTGAAAAATAATTTTTTGCTCTCTGTGGAATATTTGTTTTTCAATTGTAACTTTTGGAATTATCCTAATTTATTGTAATAAAGATCTTTGCATCAAACCAAATTAAGTGATTGATAAATTTACGGAATTTCAGCAGAGCGTTGGTCGGCTGACATCGTTTACGCTCGGCTGCACTCGGTCTAATGCTAGGCTCGCCTACTAAGTCACTTACTAATATTCGAGAGCGATCTTAGTTACTTATTACTTCTACTATTTTTATATAATTTAATTATGTCTCTACTCATTTATCCTATCTAGGATTTTACTATAAAAAATACTAAGACTTCGTATTATCATTAGGAAAATTTCATATAAAAATAGCATAGCTTACGATTGTTGTATTAAAATATAAGAATTATCGCGTTGGTCACTCGATTGTAACATAATTTAGTCATTTTTCTAGTACGAAGTTTCTCAGTGTATTGATATTCTTATTTATCACCGCATTAATTTTTTAATTAATCTAATAGCTTCGCTTAATTGCGAATAATTTTTCTATCACTTGAGAACTTTTTCCCGTAATTTTACCACCTATTTGCATTACTCATTTTCATTACACATCAAGTTATTGCCCAAACGATTTTGTCACTTAATCATGCACAGCCTGTTTGACTGGAAATGAATTCGGATATTTTTATCAATTGAACAGTTGAAAGATTTTTGGTTAAAAAAATATGCACCCACATTATCATTGTCAATATTCTAAATTGATGAATAAATCAATATGTTTCTAAATATTGAAAATTAGAATTTTGAGGTAGTCCGGCTATTGGATCGATCAGATGAAAAATTATTAAAATTAGTTTTTTTAGGGGCCCTTTGCAGATTAAAACTTGAATTATCACTGTTTAAAGTCGTGTCAAAAACCATGGGATCTTATGTACGCCCCGGTGATTTTAGAGTACTTCACACTTTAAACGCGTTTTTTTGAAAGCAATTTTTATAACTGGTCGAAATATAACTCGAGCAGAATTCAAAAAGTCCACCATGTCGCGAAAAATCAATACATCGAAATTCCTGCGATAGCGCAATTTAGAACTTATTAACAAACGATGAGCGATCGAACGAAAGCGAGAGTACAAGCGAGAGAGAGCATGACAGCGCAAACGCATCTTAGTCTACTTAACTTTTACCTTATCATTACTTACAATTTTTACGCTTCTAATCTAAGCGACTTCCGTTTCCTTTTTTTTTCACTTTTTTAAACCTCCATTTACCTTTTTCCACGTGCATTCTTTTATTTTCTCTCATTCGCTCCTCTAGCACCCTCCAACTCCTTCATCCATTCTTCTAATCCATCTTCCCCTAGAATCTTAACCACATTTTCTTGCCAGCTTCCTTTATCTTCCATTCCGCTCCTACATCCTTCTCATACATACTCCCATGTTTCCTCCTCCCATTCGCATATTCTACACTTTCTGTTTTCTTCTTTTTCCCAGTACAACCCCTTCCTTACCTCGTTTCCCAATCGAAATCTTGCTATTCTTGTCCACCTTCTCTCTCCCCAACCCTTTTCTAAATACTTTGGCAACCCTTCCTTTTTTATCATCTTATACCATTTATTGTATTTTAAAACTGCAGAAGATTAAAAAAATGCAGATTTACCAGGTGTATACATATGAAACCGGTATTTTTTCAAGAAAAAAACACATTTATTTCAAGAGAATAACAAATATTTTATTCAAAGTATGCGCCCTCGC
>NC_046658.1:1415278-1424089 GCF_010883055.1 Belonocnema kinseyi
TTTAACTGTAAAAATTGTTCCTTGAAAAATATCATTTTCAGTCCTGGAAATCCTTGAAATGTCCTTGAATATTGGTTATCCAATTCGCTAGACACCCTGGATTTTCCTCTTTGTCAGGTTGATCGTAGGAGGAGCATAAATATGCTCCCCTAAAATGGCCTTCAGAGCTACCTCAACATCTACCACCTCGGTAGTGTCTACGAGGTCGTAAATCACGATTTTGTCTCTTGGCACGAGATGACGAACGCCACCGCTATCTCCAAGAGCCCCTGAGAGAGCGGTTCCAAACCGCTCTCTGTCCCCCTTTTTGGCTTTAAGCTCTATAAGCACATCGCCAGTTCTTGTCTGTCTGATGGCTTTGACAGAAACACCGTGGTGGTCAGGCTTAACGTTCGCCTGGACTTCCTTCAGCACATCCGCATATTTTTTCCCAGCAGCAGGCTTGATGGCTATAGCCTCTCAGGGAATTCCCCTCCTTTTCCGCGTTTTTGTTCGACAGGGTTCTTTCTTCTGTTCTGGATCTTTTCTCGTCCTTTCCTCTGTTTTTTCTCCGTCAGTTTTTGGCGGATGCTTCTTTTTTTCCTCCTACTTGAGGCCTCGGTCCAATCACCCTCAACCTGGGTTTTGGACTTCTTTGGGGCCGGGAACTTCCCAGATTCCCCTGGTGTGGACGGTGTCGGCTCCCTCGTCGCATCCTTGAGTCGCTGATTTTCAAAGAGACTTTAGCATTTCGCCTTCAGGTTACAAACCTGAACAAACCGCCTCTTTGGCTAGAAAGCTGCTGATTTCGCAGATGTCTTTTTTAGGCCTGTAGGCCACCCTTAGAAGTTTCTCCATTTTTTAAATTAAATTTTATTAAATTTTATTACATTTTATTAAATATATATTACTGCCTCTCTTAAAATGCATTAAAATGAGTCTAATATTTCGACTAGATTCTCAGCTAAGTCGCTGTCCAAAACATCGATTTGTGGCTCACGTTCAGTTGTATTAATTTTAGTGTAGATCATATGCACATATAGCAGTACTGGTTAAAAACCATATGAAATTTGTTTGGAGGATTGAAATAAGTCGAAAGTCTTAAGGCCATGTGATGAGTGGGTCACGTGACGATATTTCTACCATACCGACATTTTTTATTTTCCAACTTATTTTCACTCCAAGCGTCACATCGAGCTGAAAATTTGGGATGATAAAGAAGAAGCACTAAGAAAGTTGGTTCTGGTCGTAGATATTAATAATTATAAAAAAAGCAAAAACAATATTTATAAAAAGCTTCGTATGAAAATAAGTTAGGAAATAAAAAAATTGTTGGTAAGGTAGAAATCTTGTCACTTGACTCACTGGTCGCCTGGCCTTAAGTGTAGCGATTTGCCACATTGCGCGATTAATTGATATGTGTAATTATTACCGTAATAATTTATTCTCAAGTTTTCTTTTCACATTAATCTGTGAAATGGTTTATCAAGAGACCATAAAGAACGCGCATTAACAGTTACTAAACATTAAAGTCCATTTAGATACTTCCTGCGTCTCGTCTAAGGCATCAGTTCCGCCTAAATTGACACTACCCAAAAACTTTCAGAAAATAAAAGAAAAAAAAACGATTTTTCGCAACATAAGAAAGTGAAAAAATAGTCAAATGTGTCTAGGATTTGTTTCGTTTAACAGCATTACTGATTCAATTTAAAACATCTAGTAGTTTTACACTTTTAATGTTATTAAATATAAAAGTTCTTTATTTTTCTTAACAGGTTTTTGGTGACCGCGAGTGTTGACCAGACAACGAGAATCCATGCGCCCTGGTCTGATGAATCTGACGTATGGCACGAAATTGCTCGGCCCCAAATTCACGGTTACGACATATCTTGTTTAACAATGTTATCATCCTACAAATTCGCCTCTGGGGCAGAAGAGAAAGTGGTTCGCATTTTTAAATCTACTTTAACTTTTAAAACCTGCTTGGATAAAATATCATATGCGGACGATTTCGGAGAAGAATTAGTAGAAGGAGCATCACTACCTGCTTTGGGCCTAATGAATAAAGCCATATTTGGGCAAGACCTCAAGGGAAATAAGCCGCATATCGGCAGTTTGAATGACCTAACCTACGATCGCCCTCCAGTTGAAGAGGAACTTATTCAACACACGCTTTGGTCGGAAGAACAGAAACTTTACGGTCATGGCTACGAAATATTCACCATGGCTGCTAAGCATGACGGAACATTATTGGCTACTGTTTGCAAATCAACTAATTCCAAGTACGCAGCAATTTTAATTTGGGATACGAAAACCTGGATGCAAGTGCAACAATTAATCTCCCATCAACTGACCGTCACGCAGCTCGCATTTTCTCCCGATGATAAGTACTTGGTATCAGTTTCACGAGATAGACAATGGTCTTTATTTGGTTTGAATGAAAGGAGATACAATTTGTTAGCAACTAGTTTAAAAAAGGACAACCTTCATAATAGAATAATTTGGTGTTGTGCATGGACACATGATTCAAAATATTTTGCAACGGGATCCAGGGACGGCAAGATTGGTATCTGGAGTGAAAACGTCAGTTTATCGCAACTGCTTCTTCCAACCGCAATTTTGGAAATAAAAGACAGTTCAGTTACAGCCCTCTCTTTCGCTCCAATTATGTTATCTGCAAATGCTTATATTCTTGCAGTAGGATTTGACAGTGGTGAGATTGAGATATTTAATGTTGTACTTCAAAACAATCAAGCGGTTTGGGAATCTTTGGCGAAATATGATTCATCATTTGCTCACCATCTGACTGTTAAACGTCTTCAATTTCGCCCGCAAAGTAAAAGCGAGAAAAAAATGTTATATCTTGCGAGTTGCGGTTCTGACCACACAGTCAAAATTTATAATATTGATGTTTCCTAACTAATGAACTTCTAATAATTGTATTATAATATATTAAGCATGATGGATTGAAATAAAAGTTGTTATTTTACAGGGTAAATGCACCAATTCCTGAATTGAAATTATTTATCAAGTAAACCGTTGATTTATTTTAATAGATATTATTATTAGAATAGATGTTAATAGACTTGCTCAATAGTTAAGTCATCGAGGTCGCTTGGGTCTTGATTAGAAATTTGAACAGACACGGGCTGTTCCAGAAGCCAAATAGAACCTATCAAACCCCAGGGTCGGTTGACTGCAGTCTGAAAATTCAAGCAAAAATCGATTCATCGTTTGTTAAACATTCCAAACTTTATCAAACAGGAAAATCAAATATGTTGGGTTCTATTTGGTATCTATATATTGGTTTTGACGTCTATTGGAGGGACTATACAATCATATTGATTTAAGAACATATGTTGACACTTACAAGTAATTTGTCATGAAGTAATCATGAACTTCCTAATTAAATTTGTTTAAAAAATCATAAGATTAATCAACAAATTATGAAGTTTGCGAAAATTATCACAAATTTCCTGATTAAAAAAAAATACTTTGAAAAACACGAATATTTCGGTCGAAAAATGCCTGATTACTGCATTTGTACATTAACTTTGTTTATAATATAAACAATTATAATCATAAGAGAAATTTGTTTATATAATATTGTTTCCATTCAAATTTCTTGCAATATAACTTGAAAAAACGTATATTTGTGGAAAATCGTAGCCATTTTTCCATTTGTGGGCTGACTTTTTCATGTCGTGAAGGAGAGAAAGGTAGAACCATCGAACCATCAAAGATTTACTATAAACATTATAGAAAAGATTACAGTTATAAAAATATTAAGTTACATGAAACTTCGTTCACAAGAAAGGGCAAGAGAGAGTTGATTTGTCGATTGCATCTCCGTGTATAGTGTAAGGCAGCGACGAAACCTTACTGGATGTTTGTTTGTAAGAACGGTACACAAGCATGTTTCACAAGGGGTAGTGCGATACAAGGCCCTAAGCAGCTACCCAATCCACTCTTGAGTTCTTTCGCGAACGTTAACACAATGGACTTTATTTGGAAACGATTCAATTAACGATGACCGAAAGTCATTTTTTAATTAGTCAGTAATAGTAGTGGATGAGTAATAGGTACATTTGTTCAATCGCAGTGTTCAACGCTCGGATTGTCTCTTCTCTTGGCCTTTCAGGGGTATAAAATATCTTAATCATAATTTTTATATTAGATTAGACGATTTTTAGTCACAATGTGTTGGACTAGATACATGTTCTTCCACTGCTTCGATTACCTATTAATGGTGAACTGAAGCATATAATTATCATGAAATGCTATTATTGTTTTTACGCACGCGTGTGTATTTGTACTTTATATTTTTGTTTTTAGCTTTGTTTTCATTTTAAACTATTAAAACGATAAATACACTCGTATAATTATAATCCTAACTATAACTACTGTATAAAGTTACAATGTGCAACTTTAGTTTCTCAATGATTGAGCATCGGTATCTCACCGGTGCTCTCCGAGTTCTTATCTCTACATGGTTACACAAAATCTTGATCGATGAAACCCTTCTTGTCCTTTATCCTATTTTTGTTACGCATTACCCCCAATTTTTGTTCCCAGCTCTCCATTTCCATCTCTTGTGGAGGACAGGTCAAAAGTGATCTGTAGAAAACTTCGAGAAGAAATTAAATCTGTAAAATAACACAGGACCACAAACCGCCTAAGCCTAAAACATAACAGGAACTAGGTGTACCTTATGTTTTAGGTCGCTGAATCCGAATCCGGTAACCGTTTGACGTCATTAGGTCAGTATCAAGGTCAGTTCAAGGTCAAACTTACAAAATTTATCGCTAACCAACCAAATCAGGGTATTTTCAGGTGGAATTGGTCGCTGAATTCGAATCCGGTGTCCGCTTGACGCCATCAGGTGAACATCAAGGTCCGTTCAAGTTCAGACATACAAAATTCATCGCTCTCAAAATAAATCAGGGTACCTTTAGGTTTAAGTAATCGCTGAATTTGAATCCGGTGTCCGTTTGACGCTATCAGGTCAGTATGAAGGTCAATGCATTGTCAAACCTACAAAATTAATTGATTACCAACTAAGTCAGGGACCTTTAGGTTTAAGTGGTCGCTAAATTCAAATCCGTTGTCCGTTTGACGCTATCAGGTCAAATCAAGGTCAAAACTACCAAATTCAAGGCTAACCAACTAAATCAGGGTACCCTTAGGTTTAAGTGGTCGCTGAATTCGAATTCGGTGTCCGTTTGACACGGGTAGGTAAGTATCAAGGTCAGTTTAAGGCCAAACCTACAAAATTCATCGCTAAATAACTTAATCAGGGACCTTTATGTTTAAGTGGTCACTGAATTTGAATCCGGTGTCCAGTTGATACTGGGAGGTCAGTGTCAAGGTCAGTTCAAGGTCAAACCTATCAAAATACATCGCTAACGAACAAAATCAAGGTAATTTTAGGCTTAAGTGGACATCTTGAGATGAAGGTTAAGAGATTTTAATGGTCAAATTTGGAAAAAATCTGAAGAGTTTTTATGTGGGTTCTGTGCTGTTTAGAATGTGTAACCTTGTCGCCATTCGAGAATGGGGAGCCAATGCCAAGTTTATATTATGTTTAAAGTATGATGCTATATATAAATAAAAATGTGATGCTGGTTTGAAACAACTTATTTCTTCTGAAGAACGCGTCTTTTTTTACTCAAATGATCTTCGAATACTCTTTCGTTTATGAACGGTCTTCATATACCTTTTTAAGCACCAGCAATAGTCAGACATCATATGAATATTCCATACACCTTAATATCTATGCTCTATGTCTTTAAAGTCCTGATGGAACCTCTCCCCCTGCTCTTCACTAATATCACCTAAATTTTCAGGGAACCAGTCGATATGAGAATCCAAAAATGGATCTTCAAATTCATTTAACACCCTAACTTTTCAAAATTTTCAATCATTTTAGCATCTATTTCTTTTTATCTAGGGTGTTTATGATTTCCTAAAAAATTAGAGCAAACTTGCCTAAAGCTTTGCCATGCTTCCTTTTCATCAATAGGCATTCTTCGCTCAAATTTATTATCGTTTAGTAGAGCTCTAATTTGGGGACCGTCAAATACTCCCTCTTTTATTTTAGAATCGGAAAGTTTAGGAAACATTAACAACTTGTTTTACTAAGCCGAGTTTTATATGTAATGGCGGTAACAGCACTTTTATTGGACTTACTAAATGTTTATTTATAACAATAAATGATTTTTAAATCTCCACAGAGCTGACAATTGTGGCTATTGTAATTCAATTTATTGAGAAGGAACTAAAGAGTCACATATTTTTCGTTGCGTGTAATACGTTCCACTTCGTCTGTGGCTAGGAAGTATCCCCACGTATACGTTTGTTGGCCCCGAGAGGGGCCGTTGCTTCAATTGAGACCTCTAATTTCCTGCGCTTGGGTTGTGGATCGTCCTTAGATCTCTCGTTTTGGGCCCTGCGTTTCGCCGTTACGTATTCCTCTATACTTTGGAAATACTTCTGCAGGATGAAATTCCTCTCCTGGAAAGGAACTCCTGGAGGACGCCTTCCTCTGTGTGTCGGGTGATCGCCAACTCCCGATCCAGTTTCGGGTCAATTGGTATTAGCGTCTTCCTGGCCGCTGCTAACTTGGCACGAATACTCTGGTGGACGCCACGAGCCTTTCGTGGCGTAATCGAGCCTGCCGGTAATTGAGGCAGTCGACCGGGGGGAGTCACGAGAGACTCTTCTAGTTTACACACCTTCTGGTGACCGTTGACGTTGACACCAGGTACCTCCGCGCGGCCGTCGATGAAGGGACGGGGCACCTCCTGATGGCCGTCAATGATAGGATGCTTTTCTTGATGACCATCAGCGATGGCCCTATGCTTTTTCTGCCACCGCCTCTATCTACTATTTTCTCCCATCCACCCGTCGTTTCCTGCTTCCTCCCGTTTTCTTCACAAAATCCTATCTAGCAGGTACTAGTAAAGGAATTCCCGTTAGGGTGCCTAGGATTGTAACCACTAGATACATTTTATGTTATTGGAAATAAAGATTGGCAGGTTGTGACGAGTAGAAGCTACATTAAAGTTTGCTCTTAAAAGAGTAGATTGGTATATAGGTAAATTAAAGCAGACTTGTACTGTTGAAGACGATGATTTATTGTCTATTCTCCAAAGGCAGAGAGAGGAGACTGGAAGAGAGTGGGATGAGGGGGCCCCAACCATCGCCCCCTCTCGTGAGATCCAATGAAGAATAATCGGACTGGAAGAAGTTGTGTGTTACCCGTTTGGACATTGTTACACAATCTGAGAGAAATTTGACATGACTTGAATTAAGAGTGACGTTAATTATATTTGGGAAAAAAGCCCGCAAGCGGGAAAAAACCACAAGATCTGATAATTTATTTTATGAGAGAAAAGTAAAGAAGAAGAGTGGGAAGGGGTAGAGGGGTCGAAGAATCAAATTCGTTGTTAGACTTATTTCATGAGGAAGTCTTTTGGCATCGCGTGCTTGCGAAGCGGATCAAAATCATATTTCCCGAGAGAGGAGATATGTTTACAAGGTGATAATGATGCTGATTCATAGAATTTAGTGGCGGCTTCTTTGATATATTCTGAAATATAAGGTAATTGAAATTCTCTGTGAAGGACAGAGTTCTTGGTACATCTAGGGGTTTTAGTGATGCGCCTGAGAAATTTATTTTGTATAATCTGGATGTGATTGATGTTACTTTTTGACGTACCACCCCAAATTGTAC
The DNA here is from genome assembly GCF_010883055.1 of Belonocnema kinseyi. Taxonomy (NCBI): domain Eukaryota; kingdom Metazoa; phylum Arthropoda; class Insecta; order Hymenoptera; family Cynipidae; genus Belonocnema; species Belonocnema kinseyi. The sequence goes on from NC_046658.1 coordinate 1,422,993, forward strand.
AGGCGTAGGTTATGATTGGTCGGATAAACATTTTGTAAACTAGGATTCCATAATCAGGTTTAAGACTGGAGTGTCTATTAATAATAGGGCTTAAACGCGAGATAACCCCAAGAGATTTCCCTTTAATTTCATGGATATGCTGCTTCCAATTAAGACGTTTATGGAGTTTACCCATAAATCACTTTTATTTTCATTTTTATCATTTACCCAATTTTCTACTAACAATTTATTTGTTAAAATTTGTTGAACACTTATATTCTTGTTGAAATTAGATTCTGAAAGAATGATTCAGTGTATCAATGCATCGTAAAATGTACGAGTACTATTATTAGGGAGCGTTCATATATTACGTAACGTTATTTTTAACCCTTCTACCTTCCCACGCCCTAACTGCAGTTACGTAAGATTTTTTTGTATAAGTTCAAAAAACTTTATAGACGTTTTGTAAATAAAAATAGATTTTTAGGAAGAAATACGATATAGAAATAAATTAAACAATATTTTTACGTAATAAAACAATGCTTTTTTGATATTTTTTTAGTTACACACATTTTCAAAATATTTACAAGGAAAGAAGTATCAGCAATTTTTTTAGAATTATATAAGTTCTATCATTTTCATGAAACAATTAGGAAAGATTTTTTAATATTTCAGATGTGTAAAAAAAAATATAGAAGATTTAGAAAATATAAATTTTACTTTACAGAATTTTACAAATTATTAGAAAAATCTTAGCCTTTTTAAAAGATATTTAGGTCTTTTATAATTTCAAAAGAAATAATAAATATTCCATAAATTTTCGGAAACGCTTCCAAGGTTTAAAATATTTAAAATCTATGCAACGCCTCTTGAATTCCTAAAAATATTTAAAAAGAAACTTTAGTATCTAAACGTTTGCGTTTCTAACGTCTGGCTTTCTTTTTGTTTAAAAACTTTCACATACCAGGTGTATACATATGAAACCGGTATTGCCATCTAGCGGCCAGTAGGCACATTTGTAGGCACTGTCGGAACTTACCATTTGTGCTAATTGGCGTATTATCATCTGTCAACAATATCCAATACCAAACATTTCAAGTTTCATATGACATCGTGAT
>NC_046658.1:1424189-1434282 GCF_010883055.1 Belonocnema kinseyi
TATGCATTTTCAAGGATATGACAAAAAATACAGAAAAATCAAGGACATTTCAAGGTTTTCCAGGACCAATTTAAAAATCAAGGACATTTCAAGGATTTCAAGGTTTTCCAGGACCGCTAGACACCCTGAAAATCAGTGGTTGTGTCCTGGCCTTCATTAGGCTGGACGCAATCCATGCTAGAATACCGATGCCACAATCCCGGGCACATTCCCCGGGAATGTACCGGAGAAAACCGCAGTGGCAACTGCAACAGATGCGGTCTGGAGGGCCATAAGGCAGCGCAGTGTATGGAGAAGTTGGCCCCACGCCCACTTCCTACAGAGAAGAGAAAACCGTAAAAGTTTTTCGAATGAAGTGAGCCGCGAGGCGCCTGTCTGCCTGCCTATCTATCTGTCTATCCTACCCAAGGGAACTAGGGTAGGACCTAGTTCCGAGGGTATACCCGTTCGCAGTTATTTCGGCCCGCCCCTCCACGCACGAAGCGCTGGAAAAACTTCATGGCAATCCCTATCATTGAAAAGACTGACCAAACTGGAAGCAACGTATAAGCAATGGATGAAGTCTTCACAAACATAGAAGTTGACCCTTTTACAGAGAGAAGAACAATTCAAAGATCTCCACCGAGAGTTACAGCTTTCTCGGTTCCGGAAATATGGCAAGAAGAAAATAGTCAAATGAAAAAGGACACGACGAACACAAATGCACCCAAAAGGAAAAGAATGGGCAGCAAGTCTGAGAGAGAAATGCTGGAAAGTGAGACAAACTCAAGTGTCTACCTGTCAGCAGTAAAATAACTATACGCTCAAGTAAAAAAGCAAACGAATTTGGTACTTCGCATGTACAAATCTAAGACTCAATTACTGGATTTAAGCAGCGCCCTTACTCTCTAGATCGTAATACTTCGTACAAAAGTATGGCCTTCCACAACAAAAACGGAAGGAAGAAGAAGTCGCAAAAATGCTTCACTCCCTTTGTTTTTCTAATGAAAAAGGAAACTTAAACATACCACGAGAATACTCCATTTCCCCATACTTATTGACGATGACAAATTATTGTTTCAAGCCTTAAAGACCATAAAAGAGCAAATATTAGAAAATAAACAAAATAAAGTCGCTCCTCCAGACATGGATGACATTAAAGGAATTGTGGTCACACAAATGCTGCAGTTTCTTTTCAGTGATACCGACGTTCAGATCGAAAGATTCAGAACAGGGTAGGAGAAAAGGAAAATTGAGAATGAAATAAAGGAAGACGGCTCTGAAGCTAAAAAAACGAGTCAAACAAAGGACAACAAGAAATGACAGGAAACCAAAGCAAACAGCATAAACAAAAAGAAGCCAAGTCGAGAGATAGTACTGATGAAAATGCAAGCCAAAAGCTACGCAGAAACTCTGAAAAGAGTCAAGTAGGCTATAAATCCCGGCGAAATAGAAGTTGACATCCAAGACATCAGGAGCACCATGAAAAAAGACCTCCTACTCACAGTTCGAAACGGTTTGGACAGAAGGGATGAAAGTCCTAGCAGGCATACCCCCAATAGAACTGTTAGTAAAAGAGCGAAACGATATATATATGACACACTGCAAAGAGAAGAGGCCAGAGCAAACCTTATGAAAAAATGGCAGGGAAAGTGTATCACAGCAACGACTGGACGTTGTATGTTGGAGTTAATTATAACCAAGTTATAAGACACATGATAAGAAACAAAGAACAAGAAGTCAGGCAAGTAGAGTGATAAAGAGATGACAGCACACGTATTGGAGTTATGTTAACGCGGTTCCGATATGGTGAGCCGAGACATGAGGAGGGGTTCAAAGGGTAGGGCTGAAATAAAATAGGGCCCCGCGGACCAAAAACACTTAGATCCACGAGTTGTGGTTACTGCAGAGAAAGCGGCCGCATATTCGAAACAATGCAGGCTTTTATGGAGGAAAATAAATGAAAGTTCTCTAATCCTCTTAGGGTCTTATCTGTCAGAAAGAATAATAATACTTGAAGCACTAGACAAAATAAGAGATAGAGAAATAAACAGTGGAGTCCGCAAGGCTCCGTAATAGATCCGACCCTCTAGAATGTCCAGTACAACAGCTTACTAGAACTAGACCTGTCAAAAGGTGTTGAGCTAATAAGCTCCGCAGATGACTTAACTATGGTGGTAGTAGCTTCTAATGAAAAATCACTCATGCAAATTGCGGATCCAGAAAAGGAAAAAATATGTGAGAGCCGGAAAGAAAAAGAACCTTGCTCTGAGGGGCCTTCTTTGGGATAATTGGACAGAGAGTCAGAAATAGTTACAGAAAACTATGAAGGTTGTAAAAAGCGGAAACCTGTCTACTGTATGTGACGAAGTTAATAATGAAATATGGGGGAAGAGGTACAAAACGATCAATGTTTTCCTTTGCAAAATAAAAATACGAAACAGACTCGAAACATAGAAGTCGATGAACACATCGATAAAAGAGATAAGCTTAATTTCTATATGGGAAACGCCAAAGCCTCGGATTAGCGGACAATATGAATATAATAGAGGCAAATCCGAGGACTAGTAATTTAAACGGGCCTCTACCACTAGATATAAGAGGTGATCTTCCAGAAAACGTAGACAATACTATTAATAAAGAGTTAGATAAATGTCCTATAATGATTGTGAATTTACAAAACATTGAAAATAAAGCTTTGATCGATTCTAGGAGCGAAGTAACTTGTATTTCCGAGGCCTTCTACGAAAATAATCATGCAAATTTTAAGACATGTGAATTATTACCAATTTTAGGAACAGCAATCGTAGGTGCGACCGGAGCAAGACCAGTAAAGTTAAAAGCCCAGAAATTCGCGAAATGAAAAGTAGGCGACTGGGAAGGATCCTATGCTTTTTTTACTGTTCCAAGGCTTAATAAGAAATGTATATTTAGTATTGATCTATTAAAAAGTATAAAAAGTTAAATAAATTTGGAAAATAACACAATCGAAATTAAAGACAAACATAAATGTGACATGCGACGAAGAAATCTCACTCTGACAAATGAGATTTTTAAGGGCGAGCAGTCGAAGTCGACCCGATAGACGCAATTTTTAGGAGAGAGGGAAGACTCACGAAATCTTCCCTCTCCACTTATCACTGAATTCTCACGGAAAGAGATAGGTCGTAAACGCGGCTCACGGATGGTGTATACACGAGGCACTTAGATGAAGTGGTGAGTGGTGGGAGGCATTTCACGAAATCTCGAGCTCTCGAGCGAAAGCCCGATTTCGCGGGTAGCTAGCGACTCAATTATGAGCAATAATAATACTCGGATTTTTTTCCGATGGTTTCATTTAAAGGAGCTCAAAAACTATCGAAAAGTGTAAAAACCTCGATTTCGATTTTTTTAGAGTAAGCTCCCTTTCTTCGGCGTACGTCACAAATGTGTGAAAGTTAAATTATTAGATGAAGATCAAAAGCGTATGCGCGTTATTTTGAACCCGGAAAACCTAAAAAAAGAAAGGTTTATTGAATGCCTTGGAAAATATTTGGAATCCGAAGAAGCCTCCCCAAATATAATAAAAGAAATTGATAGAATTGTAATGTACGATAATGCTCAGGATGAATATACTCTAACTGATAACCAGATACAAGAGAAATTTTCACAATACACTCTATTTAATACGACAGAAAAAAAAAAACGATTTTACCAATTACTTTCTCGCTATAACAACGTTTACCCGAAAAAAACAGGAAAACTGTCAATTTATGAGCCCAGCTTTCAAATATATTAATAATAGATCTTTTTTTATCAAGAACGTATTCAGTCCCCATGTTTTTACGCGATAGAGTTACGCAAGAAATCGAAAAATTTAAAGAAATGGGCATTATTCAGAGATCTAATAGTGCGCACGTTAACCCTTTAGTGGTGGTACCAAAAAAAGATGGTTCCATAAGACTTTTTTTTAGATGCCAGAAAGTTAAATGAAATAATGACCAACTTTAATGAGTAGTTTTTTGCAAGTACCATTTGACGTTGATTTAAGGAAATACATGTCTATTCATTACAAATGTAAATGCTATGAATTTTTGGTTACTCCTTTCGGGTTAAGGGCATGCTCTTCGTGACCACGTGAGCTAACTAGTCCCCGGTTATGAGCATTTTTTTTGGTGTTCACTGTGTCCACACTGGTTGAGATACCGTGTTTAAAATTTGTATGATTAAATAAAAAGCACTAAAGAACGTTTGTATACATCAATATGTTTATAGTTTTAAAGAAAGTCTATTTATAAATCGATGAAATAGGATATTACCATTCTAGTTATAGCACTTTGCAGATAATGTTTGGTTTGATACATTTCGGATTTTTTGGTTCGCGTATATTGAGCATTGACACCAATTTTGGACTAAATCGTCTAAACCTTAAAAAAATTAATGTAAGCAATAAAATTTGCACATTCGTTGCAAATCAACAAATAATTATCTGCACACACTAAACCTATCATTATTTTTGGAGCATTTTTAGTGATTTCTAGCGGAGAAAAAAAGAAACATTGAACGTCGGATTTGCCTTGTCTTTCGCCCCCGGGCGAAATATTATTATTATTGGTTTGATATAACTTAGAATTGTTTCACACCTGTCCAAAAAATCCACAAGAATATATAACCATTAGAAAATGTTAATTATTTATTGAAGATGAACATTTTTTAAGATGGGACTTGGACGGATTTTCGAGTATCACATTCTAAGATGTTCCTCGATTTTTTTAAATCGAGGCATCTACTTTATCGACGGTAAAAGTTTTTTTTTCTATTCCTATAGTATATCACTAGAAAACTTTCTTCGAAATTATAAACATTTTGATATATACAAACGTTCCTAAGTCCTTTCGATATAACTTCCTAAATCCTGAACACGATATCTCAATCCGTGTATACGTAGTGAGGACCGAAAAAAATGAAAATCATTTCATTCTCTACACACAAATTTTATGAACGAACTTAGTCACGTGATCTCGACTTAATCGACGTTCAAAGTTTCTTTTTCTCTCTGCTAGAAATCGCTAAAAATGCTCCAAAAATAATGATAGGTTACGTGTATGCAGATACTTATTTGTTGATTTGCAACGAATGTGCAAATTTTATTGCTTCTATTAATTTTTTTTAAGGTTTAGACGATTTAGTCCAAAATTGGTGTCAGTGCTCAATATACGCGAACCAAAAAATCCGAAATGCATTAAACAAAAATTATCTACAAAGTGCTATGACTCGAATGGTAATATCCTATTTCATCGATTTATAAATAAACTTTCTTCAAAACTATAAACATGTTGATGTATACAAACGTTCTTAACTGCTTTTTATTTAATATGTCAAATTTTAAACACGATATCTCAATCCGTGAGGATACGGTGAACACCAAAAAAATGCTTATATCCTGGGACTAGTTTGGTCACGAGGTGACGAAGAGCTTGCCCTTATAAACGAGTACCTTGGGTGTGATAAATTTCTACACAGAATTTACCACAGAGAATGCACAAGAAATAGCACCACTATTGAAATTATTAAGCATAGGCGCAAAGTGGATCTAGGACCTGAGAACAATTTCAAGCGGGTAACTATTAACTATTTTTCTTACAAACAGATGCGAGCGATATAGCACTACTATCCACTCACGATAGTAAGGCCCTTCCAAAGCAGCTAGACATTTTTGTAATTTATTCGTAAGAAAAAAATAGCATAAAAACACAGCTTATACCATAATAAAGCTTACTTTATTGAGCTTCATACAAGTCCCCATTTGTTTATAAAAAAAATTGGTTCGGAAAATATACTTCGCGAAAGGTTGAAAACCGTGGGTTTTTCGCCTTTGTCCTTGCTTGACTTTCGATGACATCTTTGAAACTTGTGATGTAAATTTTTTTTTAAAAATCATGCAGATGCTTTCATATTTTGACTATACATAGGTGCAAAAACTGCATTATATTGCGAAGAATTAACGTGAAATTCATTTAAACATGACTATGCTATCCCTAGCAATATACGTAGTAGAGAGCTATATTTTGGCTTGAATTTCTAAGAAAATTTCAACACATACAATCGCATCAAAATTAGGAACGACATTCTTGAAACATATTAATTAATAACAAATAATAGTGGAAGACAAACTGGATGATCGTGAGGGTTTGAGGGCACTATGGGCTATGCCGACTATGGAATACCATAGCTAAAGGTCACTTCGCGGGGTTCGCTCATTCATCAAGTTTTGAAAAGAGGAAACGGATACTTTTATTTGCAATGGCTTAAGCAAGTGTACGACGTAAGTGGTAAGAAAATAACCAATGAGCTTCACGTTACGAAGGATCAGGTATACAAAAATTTTGTACTTATTACTTTGTACGTTCGAATCAATGATAAAGTGCTTCATGAACCCTGATGTTAAAGCCCTCATTTATTTAATTTAAGTTTGTTGCTGCTTTTTGTGCGCATACCCCCGTTACAGAGAAAGGTGGTGAAGGTATTATTCTAAGCTTTGGCAAATTAACCATCATGGGTGTAACTCCTCTGGGAATTACTTTGAAACATTTGAAACGAGACCTAACTACCTTTCGGGCCAAGTTTCTTCCACCAAATAGCCAAGAAGTTTCGCGAATTGAAGATAAAAGCAACTGAGGTCCAACTTGAAGCAGGCGTTGATGGTCACTCTCAAACTCTCTGTCCTAGCACGTCATGAGATAATGATGGCATTGGAGGCCAGTCGGATTCACTTAAACCCAAAAACGTGGGGCCTTCCCACCACAATCTAGAATCCTCAAGAAGATTTGGAGCAACTTTATTATATTGAAAATGGTACTTGTAATGTCAAAGGATTGAAGCCGCTGCCGAAAAATTACAATATTCTTATATATTATGAAACCTAACTATAGTAGGGTGCAATGCCTTCGTTATTTCACTACGATAAAATTTTTTAAAAAGTAATAAAGAATTGGTTTATATCTCCAATGCCACTTCATCTTTAAAGATTTACTTTTTTTTTAGGATGTACAATATGTACACTGGATCTCAAAAATTTCCAGTCTTTATAAAAAATGTCAGGTTCAAATTATTGATTTCATTGATAGTTTAGTAGTTATTTAGGGGTGTAGTTTTTTGCTTTACTTTTAGGAAACAATTTTTGTTCCTTAGGAACCCTGATGTTAAAGCCCTCATTTATTTAATTTGAGTTTGTTGCTGCTTTTTGTGCGCAAACAATGAATCAGATGCGAAAGTGTACAAAAACAAGTTTTCCTCCTGTCGTCCTAATCTAATTAATGTTTCAATCAGATTAGAAGTATGAAGGACAATAAAGTAAGGTTTATTATGGTATAAGCTGTGTTTTAGTGCGATTGATTTCTTACGAGTAAATCACAAAAATGTGCTGCTTTGAAGGGGCCTTCCTATCATGAGCGGGTAGTAAGCGCCGTTCGTTACTAAAAAGATACATAGAGAGAAAAGATATTGAAGATTAACCTTTAGAGAGGAATGGTCAGAAATAAATAAAATAAACGATAAATATTAGCAATCTGTAAGTAATAGATTATTCATATTTAAGAAATACGAAAGTTGGTCATATTTACAAGTATTGTAATACTATAAGGTGCCAGTACCACTCGAAAGTTTATTTAGTCGTAAATCATAACTCTCTCATGAGATAGACGAGCCCTCGGCTTTAGTTAAATCAGAAAATTCTGAAGTTATATAGAGTAAGTTTTATTATTATAAGGTGCGAAGTAAAAAATACCTCTAACAGTATGGACTTGGAATCAAATTTTCTCAAGATAGAAAATAACATTAAGGTAATTTAAGTAATAAAGAAAGGAACAATCAAGGTCTAATATATTATATTAGAATACTAAAAAACCCTATTTAAAGCATAAAAAGGTCATGCATACATACATTTGTAAAGAATATTCTTAAGAAAAAATAAATAAAATAAAAATAAATGAAAATTCTATTCAAATAATTTGAATAAATTAGTGAGTAGAATAAGTATAAATCTGTTTGCATACAAAAAAAAGGTTAAAGCATGTGTAAATTAGTAATAGTACTAACTTAAAACTAACTTTTAAACAAATATTAAGAAAACGTGATTTTAATAAAATGTCCCTGCTTAGGATCTCATAGATATTGTTTTTTGCATTGAACATTCATTGAAAGGATGTCAATACCTGTTAACAAATTTTTTTTGCGCGCTTAAACTTGTAATTTTTTTTATATTCAACATAGAAAAATTTTAGTTGGTGCAGGAGATACCAAAGCAGAATAAGTCGTTTCGTCGTGGTGGAAAGAGACAATTTATATTTTCTAGATAAGCATTAGATTTGGGTTTAATAATTATGTTAACAGATGGAGTCCATAAGATATAAACTTTATAAGGCCAAAATCCTGGAGGATATATGAACATAAATTTCCGAAGATTTTATCATAAATCTAGAGGCTAATAAGGAGAGAAAGTCGCTAAAAATCGAACTCATCGTATTCGAAATTAATCTCAGAAGAATTATGGATACACAAATAAATGTGTACAAACCCTGGAAAATGGGATTAATAACGATATTCCTCAATGAAATGCTAAAAAAGAAAGAACAAAGGGAAAAAGGGCTCATCTGCCAATCTATCTGCTCCTATTCTGAAAATTAAGAAGGAAAGTCAGCAACCTAAACAAAATAGAGCTATAAGAGCACAAAAAGGAAAGAAGCGGAATTAAAAAAGGTCCATATGGAAAAGAAAGATGCTGAAATCCCAGTGAAAAAGGATTAAAAAAAAAAGTTGTCTTCGGAGAACTCACAGTCAGAAAAATGTATCTTCCCATCAAAGAATCCATCCGTGACACTTTACCATGATAAAAAAAAATCCTAAAGGAATACCACAAGTCAGGGAAATGAAGAAGGTAGATTTTGGGTACTTCATACTTATCGGCAGAACTTTGAAGGAAGCATACACACAAAGCGATCAACTAAAACAAAGTAAAAAAATCATTAACAAGTAGAACGCTTGAGGACCTTAAAATGCTGTCGATGATTAAATCCGTATAGAGAGAAGCAAGAGATAAGAAGGAAAAGGACTCGGACCACAACACAGAGCTTTTAATTATCTCACAAAATCTTCAGGAGAAAGAAAAACCAACATGACGGAAATTAGAGAGATAATGCTGGAGATTAAAGGAAACATCAAAGTGGAATTTCAACATAAGTTTAAAATAAGACCTCAAGCAAATCACAAAGGAGATGAAAAAAATGAATCCATTCGCCGACGAAGAATCGCCACAGAGAAAAGAACAAACGACAATTAATGCAATGAAACATTGGATCAGATTAAAGAATCAAGAAGTATGAGGGTCATATGAAGAAGAACTACACTTAGGTGAAATTATAAGTGGAAAAGCATATCATCACACGTTTTCGCCGGCATTCATATTACAAGAATGGGAGAAAATATAATTATTAATCTTAAAATCCATATTATCAAAATAATATTTGTTGTGTTCGTTACTTTATCTTCCGTCACAAGCAGAATTAAATGTAAAAATTTTTCATCCATCCTATAATAACTTAAGCAAAAATTAATTTGAACAGTAACAGATAAGTAATATAAGCGAATATAATTATTGCTCCACCACAGCTATGGCGTACTTTTTTACATGACATCAAATGTACTTCCGGGGATAAAGAAAGAAATAAATGCAACTCTTTTGAATCCATTTGTTTAAGGGGGCGTTGGTCGTCAATTAAAAACTAGGATGTATGGCTTTATTTTATGATGACAATTTTCATCTGGACCTTGGGAATATGCAAGTCATTCATAAGCGTAATTAAATTCATTAGACTTCAGCTTTAATATAAAATGAAAAAATATTTTAAAATTCACAAGGTCTATTCGTTAAAGGGGGCGTTATTGGAGATCTTGTTGATCGCGTTGGATTTCACAGAGGAAAAAATTGAAATAAAACGAGAGCGTGCTTGATGCTTCGAAACGCATAATTGCCATGTACGAGGGTGGATTGATAAGTTTCCGGCCTGACCAAGAGATGACGCCACTAGGCCTACCTTGAGGTGGCGTTCTATAGTACCATCCTTAGATAGCTTGTAGC
>NC_046658.1:1434382-1438479 GCF_010883055.1 Belonocnema kinseyi
TACTAGACTAGAACACCGCTATGAGAAATGTATCAGCCTTGGAGGAGATTATGTTAAGAAATAAAAAAAAAAATTCTTAAAAACGTTGTTTTTCTTGGTCAGACAGGAAACTTATCAATCCACCCTCGTATATTGGTTACAAACAAAGACGCAGGGGAGCGTTACAAGCGCCTATAGAATCTGGATCTAACATTAGATGGCGTCAGACGCGGCAAGATTTGAATATAATATAAATCAAACATGCCCGCCGGCATTAAAAGATTCTACTTTGACTAAGAATGCGAGACAGTTATAAGACATTCGTTAAATTATTCATATCCTCGATTACAAATTTTTAACATCAGGCATGAAATCAATATAGTGAATCTCTTACAAACAAAATTTTTAAAAAGAATCTGAAAAAATTCGACAGCAATTTAAGGAAGCTACAGTCACATTTTTAGCGAAGAAAGTAACAAAAAATTTTAGAAAAGAATAAAAAGGGCCATAGAAACAGTTACTTAAAGGATTTCTCAATCGATAGGCAAACGACACACAGCTGCAAGTGCCCGTCATAATGTGCCTGTATTTGTTTCGATGGTAGCAGCCCGGGAAATACCATCATTTCCTCAATGAAATTCAACAATTCTTCCAACTTTCTATCTCAAATCTCATTGATCAAAACAAGGGTATGTTTTTTAACTTCTGGATGTGGACTTTTCCATTTGGCACGTTTTTGAAGCTCGGACACGTATTCTAGAATCCATCTCTTCCAAAAGTTTGATTTTGATCTGTCCGCCACAATATTTGTTGTAGAGGACGCTGGTCAGGTGTCACGAGCACCTGACGGTACATTTTCTCTATGACACCACTTACGACGTATGGTTGTTTCCGAAAACGAACTAAAATTGAAAACAAATTATCTTGCAGTATCGGGCCAACCATTTGAAGGTCGTTGAATGACACTCCACTTGATGTTGGTTCCGAAGCATTGAACACCACGCGTACCTTCCTCGAAACGCTATCTTCTCTAATTATGCAATGATGTGGCATGTAATACGCGACGAGAGACCTTGATTCATCTAATTCCCTTGACATATGTCCCAAATTCTCGTACTCAGTGAAAAATTTTGTATACTCGTTTTCCAGTTCAGGCTTTCTTTCTAATCTTTTTTCTAATTGCAAAAACCGGCGCATAGCTTTCTCTTTGGATTCGCCTAAGTTACTAAGATTTCCCTTCAAAGGAATTGTGACGATAAATCTACCTGTTTCATTTCTTTGGTGGTATTTACGAAAAGTGATTCACATAATTTTTCTTCAGAAGATTTTGATTTTTCGTTCAAATGTTCCTCCAATTCCCAGAATTTGACTATTTGTTTTTCGACATGCACGGTTTTACTCAAATTGCAATGAATCATATTGAACTGAGTAATTTACCCTTTTCGTAAGAAGAGACCTTTTTGTCTGACTGCTCTAGTTGTTGGGTCTAAATTTTTTGTCTGTTTGCAAGTTATTTATTTCTAACGTCTCCAACATCTCAACTCTAGACTTCAAAAACTTTTTCAACTCTTCTAGAGTGCTAGGTTCTTCACTTTCCATTTTTTCTTTCTCCCAAACCCAAGCAGTTACTTTATCTAGTTTTGTTGATACAATATAAATTAATAGAACATCCCAATGAGTTGTTTGTTGACCTAAAGCAGTTACAGCACTTAAATATTTAAGTTATCTAAAGTTTTCCGAATTAGAGATGCGCTTTCCTTCTGAATAGGTTCGATCTCAAAAATTGCTTTTATGTGGTTGTATATGAAAAGATTTGTATTCTCAAACCGATTCAGCAAGGTTTCCCAAGCCACGGTATAAGTGGCGGTATGAGAGATGTGAATGTATCACGAAAGCCTAACCATTCATTGAGCTCGCCTCCGAACTTAGGTAACTCTATTGTTGGTAACTTGACACTTTGCATACGCGGCGGGTTGAGGTGGTTGTTATACACATTTTTTTCTTGTACCTTTAGGACTGGAGGGGGTTGAGCTTGATGAACAGGCACTCCACGGGACAATAAGGTTTGTCCTTGAGCCAATATTCGAAAATACTCAGATTCAAACTTTTCGCGATAACTAATAGTTTCTGTTGTTTAATTAGTTTGCCCTTTTTACTTTTTGGTGACATTGTTATTAAATATGGTTAAAAAATTCGAGGGAATGTTATTTCGAATGGTGCAAGGTATGTATGTAGCGATATGTAGCGATGCTCCAATACAATATTAGAGTGGCTTTATTTGAACCTAAATCCTCCTCTCGGGCTGCTTGATCGAATGAAGATTATAAATCCATATTTATTTTCTCCCTTGCACACAGATAAAGTACACAGTTTTGAGTGGGTATTATTGAACACTTTTATGAGTCCGTACTTCGATGCACAAAATATAAATGTCTAGTTTTATTTTTGATTAAATTTCTAGTGGACTCTGCGCCAAAATGAAACCAAATGTCAAAAAGAATATTAGCGTTTTTGGTTGTCGCGTAATATGCACGCATTACACGCACACGAAGCACAAATTTTCACGAAGGATGTTCCTTTGCGGCGGAAACTTATCAAATCTCCGCGCATGTACGTTGATGCACATCTACTGTATTGGTTCTCTATCGATTGTAATCGACCGACGCTTGACGCGCGTCCATTTGTAAGATTACAAAATTGCACAAATTTTTACACAAACATTCCTTTGCGCCGGAACGTATTAAATCTTGGTTAATGTACCTTGATGCACATCAAGATATACACACACTAAACACTGTTAATAAAAGCGTAGCTGTTCCTTTCCGACGGAATGAAATTGCACGATGCGATCACTTGAAGACGCCAACGAAAGATAAAGGAAACCGCGTCCTTCACACAAATTGTTAGTTTTGCGCTTGTTTTGGTAGCTTGCACATTGTTTCAAGGTTCTAAACTATAAAATCTGGCAATCGAAGGACCATTTTGGAGATCTTGTTGATCGCGCTGGATTTCACAGAGGAAAAAATTGAAATAAAACGAGAGCGTGCTTGATGATTCAAAACGTATAATTGCCATATATATTGGTTACCAACAAGGACGTAGGAGAGCGCTACAAGCGCCTACAGATTCTGGATCTAACTTTAAATGGCGTCAGACGTGGCAAGATTTGAATATAATATAAATGAAACAGGCGTTGACATGGTCAGTCTTAACCTAAAACTTATAGATTATATTAATAAAAGTAACATGGAAGATTCCAGAAGATTACAAATCCTAACTTCATACGCTTCTGACTCAACCATGATTTTTGAATCCAAATATTAACTCGCGCTTAAAAGTGATTGCGCGAATTTTAAACGATCAATAATTTAGCGTATGCTATTGCGAAATGGTAGGAATAACGTGGGTCCGCGTGGGTCCTGAAGTCAGTCGAAAAGATTGCAGACATCTATTCCTTTGAGAGGAAAGAGGGTGAGCCACGTTTGAAGTTCTACCTTCGTTTAGAGTGTTTCATGCAGGGTTCTACATTCAGAAAGAACGTTTTCTAGGAAAGCAAAAGCCATCCTAAATTTGAAAAGTTTTCTGATGCTCAGGACATTAAGCGCGGGATTTTCTCTTTCACTTTAGTAAAATTTAGAAAATAATTTGGTGAATAAGTAATAATAAATTGACGCTTGATTTTGTGACAGCTTTGTTCATCATTTTGTGAAGGCTGCGCTGTGCGTAATTGAATGGTAATTTTATAATCCAAAGGAAAATAATCGATGGAAACCTCGCTGTGCAAATAAGTTTTTAATTGTAAGCTCGAAGATTTTTGGAACCTTTACACCTATTTTGAATGAAATTAGAAGAATAGTATCGGTTAATTCAAGTGAGTCTGACTGATCGCTTTATCGAATATTATATTTTAAAAAACAAACACTGCGCAACCAACCCAACATCCCTTTAAAAAAGATAGTAGTTTATTAAACTAATAAAATGAATCAGAACGATCAGATTACCTATCTCGAGTCTTCTGCACACGGTGAGCTGAAAGACACTTTTAGCTGGTCGGCCATGCCGAAAAAAACGGACTAGGTAGATTTGTTTGGAAGGCTTTCAAGAATTGAAAAAACCTG
>NC_046658.1:1438579-1441845 GCF_010883055.1 Belonocnema kinseyi
GTAATTTATCAAAACAATAAAATTAACGTCAATAAATATGGATAACAACTTCAATGTAAAAGGCACTTCATAAATGTTTTGAAGATAATTCAACTACAGCAACTATTATCCTGGGTTAAAAGCTAAGAGTGGTTATTAATAAAAAAATTATAGTTTTCCCTTAAAATTTGTAAAAAACGATCAGCTAGGATTTTTATTCCAGGTTTTTTCAATTCTTGAAAGCCTTCCAAACAAATCTACCTAGTCCGTTTTTTTCGGCATGGCCGACCAGCTAAAAGTGTCTTTCAGCTCACCGTGTGCAATAATTGATTATGGATCTCCAGACAATTATATGTCACGCCAATTTCTTGTTGCAAATTATTTCTCATTCAAAGTCACTGGCACCACACAAATAACATAAACTCCTGACTCCCCCTGTCAGCGCACACGTTCTTACTAACACCACAAACATGCAAGTGCCACAAAATTTATTTTTTACTTTTCGTACTTTGAAATAAATTCATAAGTTAATAAATGGATCAGTCAGACTCACTTGAATTAACCCACAATATTCTTCTAATTTCTTTCAAAATAGGTGCAAAGGTTCCGTACAGAGAGTTCTCCACAAAGTAGAGTGCAAAGCTGTAACGTGAATCATTGCTCGAATTAAATCAAAATCTTAGAGCTTACAATTAAAAACTTGTTTGCACAGCGAGGTTTTCATCGATTATGTTAGAGTACAAAGCTGTCACGCGATATATTTTCTCTGGACTCAATTTTTTTAAAAGAATTTATTTTCAGAAAGCAACTCAAAATTATTTTCCTTCAGATTATAAAATTAACATTAAATTCCGCAGAGCCAGGTCTTTATTAAATGAAGTACAAAGCTGTCACAAAATCAAACGTCAATTTATTATTACTTAATCACCAAATGATTTTCTTAATTTCACGAAAGTAAAAGACCCAAGTCCCGCGTTCAATGGCCTGCGCATCAGAAAACTTTTCAAATTTAGGATTGCTTTTGCTTTCCCAGAAAACGTTATTTCTGAATGTAACTCCCTGCATGAAACCCTCTGAACGAAAATAAAACTTCAAATGTGGCTCAACCTCTTTGCTCCCAAAAGGAATAGATCCATCCAATCTTTTCGACTGACTTCAGGACCCGCGCGGACCCACGTTATCACTACCATTCCGCAATAGATATTGATTGTTCAAAATTCGCGCAATCATTTTTAAGCGTGAGCTGATATTTGGATTCAAAATTCATAGTTGAGTCAGAAGCGTATGAAGTTAGGATTTGTAACTTTATGGATCTTTCATTTTACTTTCATTAATATAATCTATAAGTTTTGGGTTAAGACTGACCATGTCAACGCCGCCTTAAACAAATAAATCTTTTAAACCTTAAAATATTTATTCGTTTTATATTAAAGCTGAAGTCCAATGAATTTAATTACACTTATGTATGAGCAATAATTATATTCGCTTATATTACTAATCTGTAACTATTCAAATTCATTTTTGCTTATGTTATTATAGGATGGATGAAAAAATTTCACATTTAATTCTGCTTGTGACGGAAGATTAAGGAACGGACACAAGGAATATTATTTTGATAATATGGATTTTAAGATCAATAATTATATTTTCTCTACGGTGATTCTTCGTCGGCGAATGGATTTATTTTTTTCATCTACTTTGTGATTTGCTTGAGGTCTTTTTTTAAGCTTATGTCGAAATTCCGCTTTGATGTTTCCTTTAATCTTTTGATTTTCTTTGCTAGTTCCTTTCTTCTTTCGATGCATTTGGTATCATCCTTCCATAATTCAATTTTCCTCTCATGCTCTCTTTTCCTTTTCTCTTTCTTTTTCTTTGCTTTCTCGCCGTGTACATTTTTGACGATGTTGCGCATCAACTTTCGATGATTGCTTAAGTTCTCATAGGTTATTTGCACTTCAGGATCCTATATCTTGTTGTCTAATTCGATGTTCATGTCCAGCATGATCTCTGCAATTTCCGTCATGTTGGGTTTTCTTTCTGATTTAAGATTTTGTGAGATAATTAAAAGCTCTGTGTTGTGGTCCGACCCTTTTCCTTCTTATCTCTTGCTTCTCTCTATACGGATTTAATCATCGTCAGCATTTTAAGGTCTTCAAGCGTTCTACTTGTTAATGTTTTTTTTTACTTTGTTTTAGTTGATCGCTTTGTGCGTATGCTTTCTTTAAAGTTCTGTCGATGAGTATGAAGTACCCAAAATCTACCCTCTTAATTTCCCTGACGTGTGGTGTTCCTTTAGGATTTTTTTTTATCATTGTAAAGTGTCACCGATAGATTCTTTGATGGGAAGATACATTTTTCTGACTGTAAGTTCTCCGAAGACAACTGTATTTTTTAAATCCTTTTTCACTGGGATTTCAGCATTTTCCTTTTCCATGTGGACCTTTTTTAATTCTGCTACTTTTTTTTTTGCTCTTATAGCTCTATTTCGTTTAGGCTGCTGCCTTTTCTTCTTAATTTGCAGAATATAAGCGGATAGATTGGCCTCTAGACCTATGATAAAATCTTCGGAAATCTGTGTTTATCTATACTCCAAGATTTTTGCCTTATAAAGTTCATATCTTATGGATTCCATCTGTTAACATAATTATGGAAACCCGGAGACACATCAACACCCAGGTTTCTCTCAAGCCTAAAGATCTGGCTGAAATTCATGACAAGCTTCGTAGACATTTTTCCGAAGAATCCGATCTCTGGACTATCAATTGTTGTGTGTATACGAGATGTGTTCAAAAAGTAAGGTGACTTTTCAATTTTAGCGGGCTACGTACATTCAGGTTTTAAATTTTTTGGTTTTGTTGTGTTGGTACACTCGTCACGATCATATGTTCACTGTTTTGACTATATAGCTCGTGTTGTTTTTCTGGCAGAGGCGTAAAAGGTTAGAAGGGTTTGGTGTGCTCGGCGATTTTCTTCTTTCGAAAAAATGGAGCAAAGAGTTTGCATTAAACTTTGTGTGAAAAATGGAATCCAGTGCTCTAAAACTCTTGAAATGTTGACAGTTGCATACGGTGAGTCTACTCTAAGTAAGAAAAATGTGTATAAGTGGTACAAGCTGTTCCAAGAAGGCCGAGAGGATGTCGAAGACGAACCTCGCCCTGGACGTCTTAGCACGTCAAAAACAGATAAAAACGTTCAAGCAGTGGAAGAAATGGTGTTGAAAAATTGCCGAATTACCATCAGAGAAGTTGCTGAAGATGTTGGCATATCGGTTGGCTCATGCCATGCTA
>NC_046658.1:1441945-1447595 GCF_010883055.1 Belonocnema kinseyi
AAAGCGATTGACCAAGTGTATAGAGCTCCAAGGAGATTATGTTGAAAAATAAAAAAAAAATTACCCAAAAAAAATTGTTTTTATACTTCATTCTAAGGACTTCTTGAACTACCCTCGTACCTTACCGAAATTCTATATATGTAGTAGTTTATGCTATTTTTTTCCAGAATATTCTCAATGACGTCACCGAATACCTACTACGCAATATTTTTTCGTAAAGAACTTCAAGGTTATTTTTAATGCTGCATTACTTTCTTTTTTGCGTTTTTCAATATTATATACCACAAGAGTCGATTATAACTTAGAACCTTCTAGAACAATTAGACAAAGAGGGAGATATATTGTTAGATAAGAATGGTAAATGATATGCAGCATGTATAGTTTAGGCAGAAAGGGAGAGATAGAGAGCTATGTATTAAAAAATGTTTCAGCACAAAAATAATTTTCTAAAACTTACAAATCGATAGAAGGGTTTGCGATTGAGCGACTCGAAACCAGTTACAAATCTCACAACATGCCTCATCAAAATGAATTACATCATATAAAAAAATTGTGCACGAATATTGGACAATGCCAACAGATTCTTAAGAGATCCTTTTACGAACAGTGGGTTACTGTGGCAGATTTAGAATTAATACCAGATAGCCACGTAGTATTGAATAAACTATTTTGAGATGAAGAACGTATAATATGAAAGTTCTTATTATAATTTACGCACTTGCAATAAAGCAACATAAATAACAAAAATAATTCAGCAGTATTAAAATGTAATGCAGGGCAACTGTAAATCAAACATTGGAAAAAATGATACAGTGGTCACGTGAACATCTACTCTCTGAAACTTTTAAATCCAAATTTAGTCAAATAGAAATTTAAAAATACAAAAATTAATAAAGTTTATAGAAATCGAGGATGATATATTATTTTCTAGCTAACTAATTTAATTCAGAGACCATAGAAATCTAGCTTACCGATATATTCATTAGATGTAGTGGTTTATTCTATGTTTCCATAATATTCTCAATGACGTCATCGAATTCCAACCACGCAATTTTCTTCGAAAACAACTTCAAGGATATTTTTCATATTGCATTAGTTTTTTTTGGGATTTTTCAATATTATATACATCACGTGTCGATTATAACTTAAAAACTTCTAGATAATTGCAACAAAGAGAGGATATAAATAGATAAAGACTTTAAATCATATACAGCAGGTATAGTATAGGGAGAAAAAGAGATGGAAAGAGAGAGATAGAGAGAATTATATAATAAAAAATGTTTTAATTCTACAGTGGATCATTGTTACAGATTTAGAATTTTGTATTGACATAGCTAGGATGTCAATTCAGTCATTTCAGATGAGGAAAATACAATTTGAAAATAAAATAAATCAGCTCCATAAATATTAGAGTTGACTAAGAAACGTTGAAATCATCTTTCACATAATAGAGTGATCTGCGAACAAAGATTTTGCTTCTAGTTGTAAACAGAGGATGGCGATGAGGAGAAGGAGGAGGAGGAGGATACGATAATATTACAGTTCAACAATTACTGAAAATATTAGATTTAGATGTAAAAATAAAGGAGCACATTGTCTTCCAAACAACACCAAAAACTAAAGGAACTGTAGGTAATAATACCTTGTTTCTAACTACTAAGTGTATCTCCACTCTCGATGCTGCATTCTACGCTCAGCTACATAAATCACCATCCTCATATATCAACTACATTTAAGTCTTAAACCAATATTTAATGTAGTAATGCTGTTCGTGAAATATCAATGATAATAAAGTATGCTGTTATATAGCAGTTGCAAATAATATTTTTTTTCTCTTAGAACCAACATCTAATTTTTGTTAAATAAATCCAGTTCAACAGCTAATTATTTCTGATTACCAAAATCATTGGCATGCTTTGGATTCAACTATGTCAACTTAGTAATTGAAAACTTAGTTTGATTAAGCAGAAGTCTTTGGCTAATGAAGATTATGATGCAGTGCACCACCACTAGTTACGCTGCTTTTCATATAGTTGTAACCACGCTTCATATATTAAATCTTGATTTCTCCTTAATCAAGGTAAGTAAACTATCGAAAATGTTGTGAAAGAACGAGAAAGAATAGAGAATAGAGATTATCATAGAGAGCATCACAATCAGATTTGCTGCTTTTCTTATAGTTGTAACCACGCTTTTTCTCCTGTTGAATCTAGAACTACACTAAAATCAAGTTAAATAAGCTCTTAAAATACATGTAGAAGAATCAGAAAATAATATAGGGGGTTGAAGAGGATATGATCATGATTTAGAGTAGGTAAATAGATTCTGAAAATATTAGATGGAATGATAACTTATACTAAATCTTCGGTTTTATAAGCTGATTTCCTAAACTACAATTAATTCAGGTGAAGGAATCAATAAATACACACACATTTTGAACATTCATTTTGTTCAACTTATTTCGTTACAATAAACATATAAAAATTATATATAGAATTTTAAAACTTATTGCTTACTTGTACAGTGTTGGTTTCGTTCCAGCAATTTTAAAAAATATTAATGACAAGGAATCTTGAATAGATAATCTCAAAATGTTAATTACATTTAACTAGTATCTAAACTAAATTAATTATTCAATAATACCAGCCTCCCGCATTTCATTAACAATTGAAATAATTTCGTGTACATTATTTACGTTTCCAGCTAGTTGATCTAGTAAAAGAAAGCGCAATCGATCCACAAACTTATTGGGATCTTCCCAGGCATCTAACATTTTAGATTTTGCTTTTATTTTATATTCTAAAGAAAGGTCACTTTCAGCATCATCTTCCTCCTCGTCATCATCTTCCTCCTCATCATATTCATTATCATGCTCATTATATCCTCATCAGCAGCATCATTTTTCATTACGTATGAAGGACTGTCATATTGGGCAAATTCTTCTGGCTCTACTTTTTGCTTGTTTTTGGTCCAGTTTGAAAATCTTATGCTTTCGAGGAATTGCTTTCCTCTCCTTATCAGTCCGACTGTCAGATTCTTACATTGGTCTTAAACTTCGAGTTACCTTTGAAATTTGATGAAAATCTCTTTCATCCTGCTTATGATTCTTGGCTGAGCAAGAGTATTTCTCATGTCTTTTTAAATTATCAAGTCTTGAGTAAGTTCTGGAACAATTTGAACAAGTGCTAGTCGTCTTGCCACTGACGCAGTAAAAATGGCTTTTCATTGAATCTGAGTTTATATATCCTCCTTCACCCCTCATCCTCCTCATACTCCTCCTCCTCCTCATGTCCATCTTTATTTTTCAGCTTCTCTTTCTTTACTTCCTCTTTTTCCAACTCCTCTTACAAACCTCCTTTTCCAACTCCTCTTCCAAACCTCCTCCTTTTCCAGCTCCTCTTCCAAACAGTTGAAAAACAGTTGCACTTTTAAGCAAAGATTTTTGGTTAAAAAACTGTTTTTCAACTGTTTGGAAGAGAAGTTGGAAAAGGAGGAGGTTTGGAAGAGGAGTTGGAAAAGGAGGAGGATTGGAAGAGGAGTTGGAAAAGGAGGTTTGTAAGAGGAGTCGGAAAAGGAGGACGTGAAGAAAGAGAATTTGAAAAATGAAGATGGACATGAGGAGGAGGAGGAGGAGGAGATGAGGAGGATGAGGGGTGAAGGAGGATATATAAAATCAGATTCAATGAAAAGCCATTTTTACTGTGTCAGTGGCAAGATGACTAGCACTTGTTCAAATTGTTCCAGAACTTACTCAAGACTTTATAATTTAAAAAGACATTAGAAATACTCTTGCTCAGCCAAGAATCATAAGCAGGATGAAAGAGATTTTCATCAAATTTCAAAGGTAATTCGAAGTTTAAGACCAATGCAAGAATCTGACAGTCGGACTGATAAGGAGAGGAAAGCAATTCTTTGAAAGCACAAGATATTCAAACTGGACCAAAAACAGGCTATTCAGAAATAATGGAAACCACAATTCCCTCCACTGAGGAATCTATCATGCATTACTCATAAGTCTAAAGATGAACTGGAACCGCTTGTGAAGAAGCAAAAAGTAGAGCCAGAAGAATTTGCCCAATATGACAGTCCTTCATACGTAATAAAAAATGGTGCTGCTGATGAGGATATTAATGAGCATGATAATGAATATGATGAGAAGGAAGATGATGCTCAAAGTGACCTTTCTTTAGAATATAAAATAAAAGCAAAATCTAAAATGTTAGATGCCTGGGAAGATCCCAATAAGTTTGTGGATTGATTGCGCTTTCTTTCACTAGATCAACTAGCTGGAAACGTAAATAATGTACACGAAATTATTTCAATTGTTAATGAAATGCGGGAGGCTGGTATTATTGAATAATTATTTTAGTTTAGAAACTAGTTAAAAGTAATTAACATTTTGAGATTATTTATTCAAGATTCCTGGTCACTAATATTTTTTAACATTGATGGAACGAAACCAACACTGTACAAGTAAGCAATAAGTTTTAAAATTCTATATATAATTTTTATATTTTATTGTAACGAAATAAGTTGAACAAAATGAATGTTCAAAATGTGTGTGTATTTATTGATTCCTTCACCTGAATTAATTGTAGTTTAGGAAATCAGCTTATAAAACCGAAGATTTAGTATAAGTTATCATTCCATCTAATATTTTCAGAACCTATTTACCTACTCTAAATCATGATCATATCCTCCTCAACCCCCTATATTATTTTCTGATTCTTCTACATGTATTTTAAGAGCTTATTTAATTTGATTTTAGTATAGTTCAAGATTCAACAGGAGAAAAAGCGTGGTTACAACTATAAGAAAAGCAGAAAATCTGATTGTGATGCTCTCTATGATAATCTCTCTAAACCAAAGATCTCTCGTTAATTAAACTAAATTTTCGTTTACTAAGTTGACATATTTGAGACAAAAGTATGTTCACGATTCTAATCATAAGAAATTTTTATCTATTTAACTGGATTCATGAAACTCATCGCAGAGTGCAGTACAAAGAATGGAGATATACTTAGTACGCGCAAATAAAATGTTACCTACAGTTTCTTTAAGTTTTCTTAAATTTTAAAATTTTAAATTTTAAAGATGTTGCGCTTCTTTTATTTGCACGTTCAAATGTCACACAACATAAAATTTAGATGATATAATAATTAAATCTAATAATTTCAGTACCTACTTGTCTTCACTACATCATTACTGAATTCTTCTCCTCCCTCATCCTCCACCTCTATTCTTTCTCGTTCTTTCACAACATTTTCGATAGTTTACTTACCTTGATTTAGGAGAAATCAAGATTTAATATATGAAGCGTGGTTACAACTATATGAAAAGCAGCGTAACTGGTGGTGGTGCACTGCATCATAATCTTCATTAGCCAAAGACCTCTGCTTAATCAAACTAAGTTTTCAATTACTAAGTTGACATAGTTGAATCCAAAGCATGCCAATGATTTTGGTAATCAGAAATAATTAGCTGTTGAACTGGATTTATTTAACAAAAATTAAATGTTGGTTCTAAGAAAAAAAAATTATTATTTGCAACTGCTACAGTCTGTCAAGTTAAAGCGTGGGTGGCTTTACTCGCAGTCGGTAAGGTGTATCGACATGATTTTGGTGTCAAAATATTAAGAAGAGCTCCCTCT
>NC_046658.1:1447695-1456753 GCF_010883055.1 Belonocnema kinseyi
TTTCGAGAAAAAATTTTCAGACAAAAATTCCAAGGTTTTGGACGAGGATCTGCATAGTGACTTTGAAGCTGACCTTGGATTTGGTCTTCAAGGTTATTTCAAGGACAACTTTTATTTTTCAAATGAAAACCCCAACTTTTAAAACAGCCAATCGAAAAAATTTTACGTTCAGATATGCATCAAGGTCATGTGACCCTATGACCTTTGAGGTTATTCCAGGGTCTTATAAACTCAAACTAGGTCTAGACGGCTGATCAACGAAAACATGCGTTTTCGAGAGAAATATTTCAGACAAATGTTTCAGGGTTTTGTACGAGGATCTGAATGGTGAGTTTGAAACAGACCTAGGCGTTTACCTTCAAGGTGTCAAAAATAGGGGTTGCATTCCAGCCGTCTACGCTTAGTTTGAGTTATACCACCTTGGAATGACCTCAAAGGTCATAGAGTCACATGACCTTCAAAAAGTTGTTATGATAATCTTTTAGGGCATTTAGAAATCAAATCTTTTCTTCTCTTGCCTTTTTTTATATCGTCCGTTATTTGGCTTAGAAGGTTCATTTTCGTGTGTTTTTTTGGAATTTTGTAAATGCTATAAACTCTAGTAATTTTTTATTTTTTCAAAGAAGTCATTAAGATAAATTGTTCGACTTTTTAATTACTATGAATAACCTACATAAAAGACACTAAAAGAGTGTACCAGAGGCCAACTTAATACAATTATTTTTTCAAAAATTATCGTGCTGACTGACAGACCGACAGACAGATACATTCGTAAAAACCTATTTTTCGGATTCAGGTAATCTCAAAACGTGGACTATTGACAAAAACTGGAGTGGGGGGCAAATTTGACACATATCTAATACCTTCTCTGATGAGAATGTAAAAAGAACCATTAATAGAATTTGTTTGCACTACTTTCGGTGAAAAAAATGTTATCTTTTTATTTTAGCTTAGCTTGTGTCATGTGTCGACAAATTTAATTTTTGTATTTTCAATGTTTTTTTATAAATGAAACAAAAACTACGAGTCTTATAAAAAAGTGATTAATAACAAATTTGTAGATATTTTTTGGTTGCACAATGTTTGTTTCATCATTATTTTTCCTATCTCGCATAGTTTGATCACAAAATGCCATACAGGCAGACATACAGACAGACACATTCGTAAAAACCTCTTTTTCGGATTCAGGGGGTCTCAAAACGTGGACCTTTTGATAAAAACGGAGCGGGGGTCAAATTTTACACTGATCAAAAAGTGATTCATACAAAATTTGTAGATCTTTTTAAAACGCTCAATTTTTGTCTACCCGCCTTATCATTTATTTTGCATAGTTTCAACGCAAAATATAATTTTTGATTTTCCATTATTTCATGCTGTCAAAATTTGAATTATCGATTTTTCAAGAAAATTCAAAAATTTGTTATGATAATTTTGTAAGGCATTCGAAAACAAACATTTTTCTTTTCTTGACTGTTTTTCATATCGTGCATTATTTGGCTTAAAATGGTCACTTTCTTGTGTTTTTTGGAATTTTGTAAATGCTGTAAATCTAGTAAATTTTGCTTTTATCAGAAAAGTCATTAGAATAAATTGTTTGCCTTTTCGAATACTATGAACGTCCATACAATTTTTTAATTTTGAAAAAATTGGCCTGAAAAATATTCAAAATGTGCTCACTTTCTGAATTTTTACCCAAAATGGCTGGCTAACAAACTTGACCTTTAGTTTAGGACACTAAACGAGTATGCCAAAGGCCAATCTAATAGATTAATTTTTTCAAAAGTTATCGCGCACATTGATAGACATGCAGACATACGTACAGGCAGACACATTCAATAAGAGCCTGTTTTTTTATTCAGGGGCTCTGAAAACGTGGACATCTGACAAAAACTAGGGGGGGGGGGGGTCAAATCTCTGATGAGAATGTAAAAAGGAAACTCTTTCTTTTTGTGCCTTAAGGTATGTGTCGGAATATTGAAAAAAGTGAAAGTTATTAGAACAAAAGATAAATCTGAATACCTTGGCTACGGATTTCTAAATTATTCATTTGAAGGAACCAGATTTTTTTCTACGTGAAATTGACCAAATTGGAAATTTGTTTATCTAAATCTTTTATAAAGATTTAAGTTGTTATATTTTACTGAATATTATAAAAGGTACATTTTTCAGGAACATCAGTAGCCATTCTAGCGATTAAAGAAAATTAAAATTGGATAAAACCTTAAATTCGAATATTTTATAAAGAGAATTATTTATAAAAATTGTTATTGTTAACTTTCCTAATAATTATGTGACTAGCAGTCGTTCATCCAATAGCTTAAAACATTTCCAGTGCAAAAACAAACAAATTTCTATGCGAAAGGCCCAAGTTTATGAATTTGTTTATGAAAATTTTAATTATTATATTTTATCAAATATTATTAAATATTTATTATTTTAAGAAATACCTGAAGTCGCTCTGGCGATTGAAGGAAATTATAATTTGAAAAAATCTGAAATTTTAATATTTTACCATAAGAATTGTTCATAACAATGGTTATTATAAACTTTTAAATTATTCTTGTAATTATATATCATTCCTAAATTAATATAAAACACTTTCAGTAAACCGAAAATTTTTTTGCCGATAATAAGACTATTTCCTAATTTGTTCATAAAATTTGTTTATAACAAATAAATGGACGAATGATCAAATTATTTGTATTCTATGAGTCCCTAAACATTCATTCAAGACAATTTAAAGTTTACCTAATCAGTTATTAAAGCGTAAAAAATTGTTATGTAAAAAATTTCAGCTTTTCCATACTTTGGGTGAAAAAATTATTAATAAACAAATAGAAGAGACAAAAGTTCAGAGCGTAAAGCTCTTCAGAATTTAATGAACTTTATTTTATTTTTTTAATTAATAATCGGACCAAAATTGAAGGCTCTGGACATTTTTGAACGAAAAAAGTGCATTTCCTCCCACTGTGCAGCGGCGCATCGAAACTTTTGTTAAGAGTACAGCCATGTTCGAGGGAGCGGGGAGCATGGGAGAGTGCAGTGGTGCCGCACTGCCGCTTGTCTGTCTCCTGGGAACGAAAAATTACGTCAAATTGATTGGTTCGATCGGATTTTTTGCGAAAACTATGCCGGTAAAATCATCCAATATTCGCCTATAATATTCATGCTATTAATCTTTACTTTTATATCGTTTTTCATGCAATTGTGTAATACGATTTACTCCTTAAAAGAGTTTATTCACTTGTACTTTTCTTTTTTCAACAAATACCTTAAAATTATTTATATTTGACGTGCGCCGCAGAAAGGGAGCTTAGTCTAAAATAATCTATATGAGGTTTTTACACCTTTCAATAGCTTTTATGTTGCTCTTTTTAATGAGACTATCGAAAAAAATTCCGAGCGTTATTACTGCTAATAATTAAGTTGTTAGGTACCCGAGAAATCGGGCTTGCGCTCAAGAACTCGAGATCCCGTGCAACACTTCCCAACACTCTCCGCTATATGCGTGAGAATCTAGTGGTAAGTGGAGACGGAAGATTTCTTGAGTCTTCCCTCCCTCCTAAAAGTCGCTTTTCAGAGTAAGCCCCCTTTCTTCGGCGCATGTCACATATGTGCCCCAGAAGGCCCGAAAAGAAAAAAGCAGTTAAGTATGATACGACTTAAAATTAAGGTCACCTCTCTAAATTCTGTTATGTTTTGTGTGAAGGTCACTTTAACGTAAGTAATTTTTTATTTAGTTGTAAAAAATAGTTTTTTAATTATTTTCCTGCTGCAAGTAAGTGGCTGATCAGTAGTTGCATTGCATTAGTTGATATTCATTCCCAGATAAAGGAAAATGTTATTTTTCCGTGTCAAAAATGTCAACTTTATTCCAAAAAAGCAGCATTCGCGGAAATTTCTTCTTCACCTATCCCGCATACATCAGGCCTCGCAATATCATGAAACAGAACCAACTTCTCGTGTCTTTCGTTTCACTCTGTCTGTTTTTCTTTTAGAGCTCGGTTCAGAAGCAGTAGCTGCAGTCGTTAACAATCGCCGGTGACGGTTTTGGACGGTTTTTGGAGTTCATAATACACAACACCTTTTTTACCTTGAACCACGCATATTTCTTTTTGACACCTGTAGAACAGGTTTACCAGACATACTCCATGATTGTAGTCATTTAGGATCTGACCATTGTTTAAGCAAACACGACAATGGAATTTCCAATGATACCTTTTAGAATAGGGAAGAAAATTATTCCCATACCTAATATGATAATGTAAAGCCATTAAGAAAATAAAAACAACAACAAATAAATAAAAAAGACAAAACTGAATCATCTGATTTTGAATACATTAGATTAAATAAATGTTTTGGCCGAAAAGGAACAACCGCGTGAGTACTCTAATTCGAAAATAATGTTTTGCCCATATACATTGAATAAATCTAATATATTACATCG
This sequence comes from Belonocnema kinseyi, assembly GCF_010883055.1. NCBI lineage: Eukaryota > Metazoa > Arthropoda > Insecta > Hymenoptera > Cynipidae > Belonocnema > Belonocnema kinseyi. The sequence goes on from NC_046658.1 coordinate 1,452,143, forward strand.
ATAAATAATTACTGCAAACAGGTATATTTCTGTAAAAAAAATAAAATTTCAGCATTTGAATTTTTGTATCGTTATATAAGAAAGGTGCACAAAACAATGTACGTTAATGTTTATGAAAGCGTTCAAGAATATAAAATTAATAAAGTATTTTTGCTTTTACAATCTGGAATTACAACAAATATTAATTTGGAGACGATGTAAATTTTTGAATACCAAAATTGATATAAATATATTTTATAGTGACAGGAGGACTTGTAAAATGGTATGCTATATGCTATTATATGCGTATATGCATCCTCAAACCCAATAAGAGCAGTAGCTTCAAAACTTCACAAACTTCGAGCCTTAAAAGAAGTTGATCAGGAGTACCAAGCACAACGAGCACAGTCAAAGACGAATGCCAAGCACAAACAAACACCAAAGATTATGAGGATGAAAATACTCATGAAAATATCAAAAACCACAAACATCTAAATATTAGATTATAAGATTTCAAACAACGAAGAAGACCATCATATTATTCAAATTAATAAAGATCCCGAACAAATAGGATTGAAAGTCATGAAAGTGCATCGTGGAACTTACAACTCGACAAGTTAAAAAGCAACATTTTCGTAGTAGTGCTGTTCCATGTCGACCGAAAATCAAGAATGATAGGTTTCGTCATGATGAACTCAGCGACAAATAATGAACATATATAGACCCTAAGAAGACTGGACATCGAATTTGGAATTTGGTACAGTCACGTTCTATCTCTACTTGATTGTTTTGACATTTCCACTTAGAAACTGAGTAATCCATTCCATCAAGCTCTCAATTATTTACATTACAAAAAAGGTAATACTGCGAAGCAACTTACTTTATTGACACCAGATGGTATCTTAAATTTAATCTCAGAAGACTTTGGAGGAAGAGCTTCGGATGTGCCGAAAGTAGAAAATTCTAATTATCTAACAACTCTGCTGAGTTTAAGGATTCACATCAAGCGAGTTATTAGAAGGGTAAAATACTTTAAAATGTTTAAACTTAATGTGCGCATCCCAATTGAAATCCTACCTACATCTTCTTGATTCTATACTAAAAATAGAATTTTGTTTACTAAATCTGCATTCATGTATAATTAGATAGTAACGTTTTTGATCAAGTTATTGTAATTGATAGTTTAATATTTGTGCTTTACAAGAGGTTTAAAAAAGTACGTACTATGCTAAAATGAAGTTAGTACAGAATTTTTACCCTGTGATCTTATAAAATTTCTAGTTGATTTTATCGATATTTAAAAACCAAAACGTTGAAATGCCTACCCAAAAGGCAATGAAAGTAAGAAAAATAAAGTTAAAAAATACGAAAAAAATTACAAAGAAACGTAATAAATTATTTTTATTAAATGCTTTCCTAACATATGCAGTATACAGTTAATTTTTAATAGATATTGGACACTTGTATAATATAAATGGTATATGTATTTAAACTTTAAACGTAGCTTCATTCCCCAATGTAATTAAAATCCTTGGAAAAGCATTATTTTGCCAGAAAGTCGTTGTATGTTTTATAAAAGTTTCTATTAATTGCGTATTATACTTTACTGTAACAATTCAAACAATTTTCGACTTTACAAAATCATGTTGCGCGACACAAAAGATATCTTTACTTTTTGCCTTTAGCACCTGAAGCTAGATCTGCGCCAAGTATATGTTGTTAATTTTTTTGTCACTCCTACAGTCTTGCATCGAGATATCAACCAGAATGATATGAATGAGATACGAATGAGAATGAATAAGATATGAATGAATCGAGATATGATGAAAAAGAAGAGAAAGTTATAAAATTCCTGTGCCATTATTGTCCAGCATCAGCAGGTATTTATGATTTTTTCACAAGTCTAATAAAAATGTATTGATTTAACCTTTAGAGGGCCGGAAAATCAATATTTTGGCTCACCAGGTAAACTTCTTTAATTTTAATTATTATATTAAAATATTTATTTTTGTAACATTGTTACCGGTTTTCAATGTAATTCAAGTTGAATTGATCCTTCCCAGTCCCTTCTACCTACCCCATACCCCTTGAATTTACTATTCCAACTTTGTGAAAACGGTGCCTTGTTTCGTTTGCATCAGATTATAATTACAAAGAAATATTGTTATAAAATGTTTTAAACGTTACTATTTGATATAACTGAATATAAATTCATCCCCCCTCACAATTTTTCAACTCTTTTTCCCTTTTTACTCCTTTTCAGACGAAGCAAAGGTGTAGTTTTTAGTTTTCACCCCATGAGAAGGGTTGTTTTTGAATTCACGATATTTTTTACGTCAGATTTGGATTCGGCGTTCAAAAAATACATCGAAAACGTATATTTGCACTTCAAATACACGAAAATTGAACTGCGTGACTAAGAGGGTGAGACACCTCTAAAACAACCCCTTAAATTTGAATAACTACCCTATATAATGTTTATATGATGTAACAAGCTTATATACTTTTGAAAAAAACAATTTTTTTCAAATTCGAAATTTTTAAGATTGGCTGTTCCGTACAGAGCCGCAAAGCCAATATATTAGTTCACCCCCTGAGTAGATGTTTAGGGGGGGGGGTTCTGGACTACGATTCCTACCTTACCGGCATCGAGAAGCTTCGACCTGTAGCGGTTCGTGTCCGTGCTAAGCTTTTCTGGAAAAAGTGTTCGTGTCCGTGCTAAGCTTTGAGATCTTTCTCGAAGGATCCTGATGACGTCACGATTGCGCAATAGTCTGTAGCCGAATTCATGTAAACAGGTTCAAGGTTATAAACATGTGTCAAGGTTAAATGAGAAAAACAAGGATGATTTATTGCTTCCTGACAGACAAGATGTTCGTTAAATGCAGGTGTATAGGTGAAATCTGATATGAGGGTTATGATTTGAAAATTCCTGGTAGATGATGGTTTAACTAAAAGTTTCTGCCTGTGAAAAACATGCTTCTGCAGTCTAGAATCTTCGAGAAAAATAATTAGAATCAAAAAAGTATATCTATAAAGTTAATCGAAGGTAAGAAAGGAAGAAAAAAGCATTTCTTATGGTAGATCATATCCTCAGGGATGCTTGTTGCTTTATTCCGGTATCAAGTAGCGACCGAGGACCAGAGATAATAGGCACACGCGTTTAAACTCGCAGAAGCATTCATAGATCGGCAGTCTAAGACTGCACACATTTCATTATCCTATGCTTTCATTCTATAGAGAGATCACTTCTTTTTACAGCTCACAATCGTTCGCTTTCGTATTCATTCTTTTCCATAAGTTAGGTCTGTCAACTTCTGGACGAGGTATATGTAACAAGATACTGAAAACAATTTTGAGACTCGAGAGAGAGAGAGAGAGATTATAGACAGCATGAATATAATTCGAGACCTTTCATGGACGTTTAGTAAATACCAAGAGTACACTGCCCGACGCTTATCGCTCCTTATGTCATGCAACGATATTCGAGCTAAGGTCGCATGCCTTTTTCATCCACAGATATATGCTCGCTTTTCAGCTCTCATTTAGAAAGGTCAGTTTTTTACCTTTTAAATGTTAAAGACTTAAACTACAAATTTTAAAATGCAACAAATTAATATAATAAAATATTTTAATTTTCTTAATCATCCACTAAGACTACTCTTCGGCTATAGAAAATCAAGGATGATTTAATTCAGCGTTAAAATTTTTTCTATAATGCTGAATCTTCTATAACTAATAACATCAAATTTCTACTACGCAATTTTTTCGCAAAAAACTTCAAGGTTATTTTCAATGACGCACTACATTTTTGCGATGTTAAAAAATTATATCCGCACGTGTGGATTATAATGTAGAAGGTTCTAGAATATTTTGACAAAGAGGGGCTATAATAATAGGTAAGGATGGTAAATGATATGCGGCATGTATAGTTTAGGAAGAAAGAGAGATGGAGAGCTATGTATTAAAAAAATGTGTTAATAAAAATAATTTTGTAATATTGCAGAAGGCTTTGCGATTGAGCGACTTGAAAAATACCAACAGATTCTTAAGAGGTCCGAGTACATACTGTTGATCACTGTAACAGATTTTACAATTTTATATTAATATAGCTAGGATGTCAAACCAAGCATTTGAGATGAAAAAAAATACAATTTGAAAATGCTTGCTAGAATTTATAAAATAAAATCAGCTCTATAATTATTAGAGTTTGACGAAGAAACGTTGAAATTTCTTTCACATAATACAGTAATAATCTAAAAAAGATTCAATTTACTTACTTCAAACATGAAAATAAAGCAACATAATTAACAAGAATAATTCGGCAGTATTCAAATGTAATGCAAGACAACTGTGAAACAAACATTGGGAAAAAATGATACAGTGGCCACATGAACATCTACTTTCTAGAACTTTTAAATCGAATATTAGTCAAATAGAAAATAAAAAATACAAAAATTAATATAGGTTACAGAAATCCAGGATGATATATTGCTTTCTAGCTATCTAATTTAATTCAGAGACCATAGAAATCTACGAGGGTAGTTCAATAAGTCCTTAGAATGACCAACAAATGGCGCGCGAATCGCTCCAAATCATCTGTTTTCAGTCAGCACCACTCCCGACTAGATA
>NC_046658.1:1456853-1462755 GCF_010883055.1 Belonocnema kinseyi
GGGAGCTCTTCTTAATATTTTGACACCAAAATCATGTCGATACACCTTACCGACTGCGAGTAAAGCCACCCACGCTTTAACTTGACAGACTGTATATAACAGCATACTTTAATATCATTGATACTTCACGAACAGAATTACTACATTAAATATTGATTTAAGACTTAAATGTAGTTGATATATGAGGATGGTGATTTATCCAGGTCAGCGCAGAATGCAGCACCGAGAGTGGAGATACACCTAGTAGTTCGAAACAAGGCATTATTACCTACAGTTCCTTTAGTTTTTGGTGTTGTTTGGAAGATAATGTGCTCCTTTATTTTTACATCTAAATCTAATATTTTCAGTAATTGTTGAACTGTAATATTATCGTATCCTCCTCCTCCTTCTTCTCATCGCCATCCTCTATTTACAACTAGAAGCAAAATCAGCGTATCTGACTGTGGCGCACTCTATGATAATCTTTGTTAACCCAGGATCTCGTTTTAGTGAAAGAAAGTTTCATTTGCTAATTTCAAATAGTTGAATCAACTATATACATTGATTATTCTGTTAACTTGACATTCTGGTCTCTTGAATTGGGTTTACTTAACTACGCTTTAAAACAAACTGTTGGTTCGAAGAAAAACCAAGATTTTTAGTTGTTATACATAATAGTGCGTTTTAATATACGTGTTCAATACTTCACTTTCAATGCTTATTTCACAGTTTCTTTTTATTCAATTTTAATACTGCTGAATTTATTTTTGTTATTTATGATGTTTTATTTTAATGTTTGAAGTAAGTAAATTTAATCTTTGTTCGCAGATCACTCTATTATGTGAAAGGTGATTTCAACGTTTCTTAGTCAACTCTAATATTTATGGATCTGATATATTTTATTTTCAAATTGTATTTTCTTCATCTGAAATGGCTGAATTGACACCCTAGCTATGTCAATACAAAATTCTAAATCTGTTACAGTGATCCACTGTAGAATTAAAACATTTTTTATTACATAGCTCTCTCTATCTCCCTCTTTCCATCTCTTTTTCTCCCTAAACTATACCTGCTGTATATGATTTACCATCTTTATCTATTTATATCCTCTCTTTGTTGCAATTATCTAGAAGGTTCTGATTTATAATCGACACGTGCTGTATATAATATTGAAAAAACGCAAAAAAACTAAAGCAACATTAAAAATATCCTTGAAGTTGTTTACGAAAAAAATTGCGTAGTAGCAATTCCATGACGTCATTGAGAATATTCTGGAAAATAGCATAAACTACTACATCTATAGAATATCGATAAGGTAGATTTCTATGGTCTCTGAATTAAATTAGATAGCTAGAAAGCAATATATCATCCTGGATTTCTATAACCTATATTAATTTTTGTATTTTTTTAATTTCTATTTGACTAATATTCGACTTAAAAGTTCTAGAAAGTAGATGTTCACGTGACCACTGTATCATTTTTTCCCAATGTTTAATTCACTGTTGTCTTGCATTACATTTTAATACTGCCGAATTATTTTTGTTAATTATGTTGCTTTATTTTAATGTTTGAAGTAAGTAAATTGACTCTTTTTTAGATTATTACTCTATTATGTGAAAGAGATATCAACGTTTCTTAGTCAAACTCTAATATTTATAGAGGTGATTTTATTTTATAAATTGTAGCAAGCATTTTCAAATTGTATTTTTTTTTATCTCAAATGGTTGATTTGACATCCTAGCTATATCAATAGAAAATTATAAAATCTGTTACAGTGATCAACTGTATGTATTCGGACCTCTTAAGAATCTGTTGGTATTTTTCAAGTTGCTCAATCGCAAAGCCTTCCGCAATATTACAAAATTATTTTAATTAAAAACATTTTTTTATTACATAGCTCTCCATCCCTCTTTCTCCCTAAACTATGCATGTCGCATATCATTTACCATCCTTACCCATTATTATATCCCCCCTTTGTCAAAATATTCTAGAACCCTCTACATTATAATCCACACGTTCGAATATAATTTTTTAACATCGCAAAAATGTAGTGCGTCATTGAAAATAACCTTGAAGTTTTTTGCGAAAAAATTGCGTAGTAGAAATTTAATGTTATTAGTTATAGAAGATTCAGCATTATAGAAAAAATGTTAACGCTGAATTAAATCATCCTTGATTTTCTATAGCCGAAGAGTAGTCTTAGTGGATGATTAAGAAAATTAAAATATTTTATTATATTAATTTGTTGCATTTTAAAATTTTTAGTTTAAATCTTTAACATTTAAAAGGTAAAAAACTGACCTTTCTAAATGTGAGCTGAAAAGCGAGCATATATCTGTGGATGAAAAAGGCATGCGACCTTAGCTCGAATATCGTTGCATGACATAAGGAGCGATAAGCGTCGGGCAGTGTACTCTTGGTATTTACTAAACGTCCATGAAAGGTCTCGAATTAAATTCATGCTGTCTATAATCTCTCTCTCTCTCTCTCGAGTCTCAAAATTGTTGTCAGTATCTTGTTACATATACCTCGTCCAGAAGTTGACAGACCTAGCTTATGGAAAAGAATGAATACGAAAGCGAACGATTGCGAGCTGTAAAAAGAAGTGATCTCTCTATAGAACGATAGCATAGGATAATGAAATGTGTGCAACGTTAGACTGCCGATGTATGAAGGCTTCTGCGAGTTTAAACGCGTGTGCTTGTTATCTCTGGTCCTCGCTCGCTACTTGATACCGGCATAAAGCAACAAGCATCCCTGAGTATATGATCTACCATAAGAAATGCTTTTTTATTCCTTTCTTACCTTCGATTAAATTTATAGATATACTTTTTTAATTCTAATTATTTTTCTCGAAGATTCTAGACTGCAGAAGCATGTTTTTCACAGGCAAAAACTTTTAGTTAAACCATCATCTACCAGGAATTTTCAAATCATAACCCTCATATCAGATTTCACCTATACACCTGCATTTAACAAATATCTTATCTGTCAGGAAGCAATAAATCATCCTTGTTTTTCTCATTTAACCTTGACACATGTTTATAACCTTGAACCTGTTTACATGAATTTGACTACAGACTATTGCGCAATCGTGACGTCATCAGGATCCTTCGAGAGAGATCTCAAAGTTTAGCACGGACACGAACCCTTTTTCCAGATAGTGCTTAGCACGGACACGAACCACTACAGGTCGAAGCTTCTCGATGCCGGTAAGGTAGGAATCGTAGTCCAGAAACCCCCCCTAAACATCTACTCCCCTGATCGAGAGTATGTCTATGATCAATCAATGATATAAGATAACTTTTGGGCCAATTTTCCTCCCAAATTGCCGACTCTCTAAAGGTTAAGTTGTTATCTTACCTTTGTTTACATTAATTAATCGAGTTAGTAAAAGTGATTAAATTAGCAAAAAAAAAAAAATATCAGTTTTAAGGGTGTTGGAACGGGGTGAACAAAAATTGCGAAATCTAGGAAACACTCAAAACTGACCTACGGCCGACGATCATTCGATTTTTGGGTTTTAAAAATGTACCTTAAAAGTTTTCTAAACGCCCAAAGGGATTCCGCGGTGGCAGTAGGGGGCTTAGTATCTAGTTTTTTGAAAAAAATCCGGTAATTGCTACAAAATAAGAGTAAAAAAGGTGTAGCAACGATGTGCATTATTTTCATGAAAATTGTACTATTTTTTGCTGAAAAGTCATATCTTTGTGGATGAAATGAACCACTTTTATTTGAAAAGTTATTAATTATATAGTTAAAAATTCTTATATTTAATTAAAAATTTAAGTGTACTGTTGAAAATTCAACCATTTTGATCAAAATCATCTTTTTTGGTCGAAGATTCAACTGTTTTCTTGTAAATCCTTCTTTTTGTATAGAAAATCGGCCTTTTTAGATAAATAATTAATCTTGCGTTTGAAGACTCATCTCTTTATTGAAAATTTATCTTTGATGGTTGGAAGTTATTTTTAGTTTTTTTTTAAGTTTATTATTATATTGTTGGTTCCGTTTTTATCTCTTTTGGTTTAAAATTTAATTATTTTGTTTGAAAGTGCAGCTATTCTGTTAAAAGTTGAATGTTAATTATTTTTATTTAAAAATTTACTATCATCAGGGTGGCCACACTCGGGAGAATCTGAAGAAAAAAATCAGGAGAGAAATATTACACCGGAAGATTTCCCGTATTTGATAATTCATGCAATATTTAAAATTCTGCAATTTTTAACGTTGAAAATGGCAGTGACTTTCTTTTATAGAAGTCACAATCTTTAGTAAAAAAATCTATGCCGTCGTTTTGAAATGATATTCTCGTAATTTGAGAAAGCGGGGTATCATATGAGATACCTGTTGTTTTTATAACACTGTCGCTGCGCGGGGGAAATTGGTTACAAAAGTGTTTGTGACTACTGCAAAAATTAAATATATCTAAATAGAAGTAAATTTATACTTCGGAAACATAGAATGAAGTTTTTCATTAAAAATAATACTTTATTTGGCATTTTATTAGCTATTTCCTGGGGTATCTCATATTATGGGAATAGTTTGTCGAGTTTGGAAAAAGCACTTTTTTACATTTTTTGTATTTTCAGCATAAAAAAATGTTTAATAGAATTTTTTATTTGAGGTTCTTATGAAAAACTCAATTTCCTTTAAAATGACCTATATTACTTTTTAATTCAGTACATAGAATTCCGACAATCACGCCAAACAGAGTTGGTATCACATATTTGGGTACTCTCCTCTATATTTATCACCTTTAAAATGTATGTAATTTAAATTTAAAATTATAGTTTTGAGTGCGCAATTCTAAAATTGTTTAATCTTTGAGGATTTGAAACCAAAGTTTTTTTTAAATTAATTCTTGGAGGTTTCGAATTTGATATTTCACAATATTGTTTCAAATTACAATATTAAGGCTGTCAGAACAATTAAACTATTAAATATTTAAAAATTTCATATTAAAAGCTGAGGTAGACAGTTTTGAATTTAACAATTTTAAATGTGAATATAAAGCAATTTTGAATTGAAAAGCTTAAAATTGTACAATTTCACAAAATTGGAACCATAGCAATCCAGTTTTGTATTTCATGTTAAATTTTAAATTTTCAATGTAAGGTCTTACATTTTTTCGCTTTTTAGTCGAAGAATTAAAAAATAAATAATTTTAAATTTAAAAATATTTGATTGCGAAATTTCATGACTGTATAATGATTTAAAGGAATATTTGAAATTCAAAAGTTAAAAACTAAGTTTAGAATAAAAAAGGTAAATATTAAACTATCTGAAATGGATACTTTCATAGGTTTTAATTTGACACTTAAAATGTGATTATTTGCATTTTGGAAGGTATAATTAGTAATTTGAAAGTTATTACTTTTTAAACGATTTACATCTACTTTGGGGAATCGAAATTGTAAAGATCATAAAAAAGTTTCAATAATTTAAAATTCTAGAATTTCCAAAGCTTTGGCTGTAAAAGAATCATTTTAGTTTTCAATTTCAGATTGTCAAACTTTAATTGCTTTGAATTTCACATTATTTAAATTCAAAAGTTTTGAATTTAAATTCTTTCATTTTGAACGCGTTTAATTATAAACAATACAACTTCAATTCCTTTGAATTTTAAATTATTTAATTTCTAAAATATGAATCTTAAATTATTAAACTTTTAATGCTTTCACATTATAATATTTTCGAAGTTGTAACCTAAAATCGTCCAATTTTGATTCTTGAATCAAACTAAAATTGGGAAATTAATAGCGATTCGACTTAGAAATTATACAATTCAACTCGTTTGTTTAATTCAATTGCCTAAAACCTCTAAAGCTTAATTATTCTAATCACTTTCAAAAATATATGCTTTCTAATTGGAAACATTAAAAATTTAGAAAACGCGCGAATTATGAAAATCGGGAAATCT
>NC_046658.1:1462855-1473743 GCF_010883055.1 Belonocnema kinseyi
AGTAGCATTTTTAACCAAAAGAGATTAAGTCTAAACCGAAAATAAAATAGTTGACTTTTCCATTTCAAATAATTAACTTTACCCAAAAAAATATTACTAGCTAAATAGTATAATTTTCAATAAAATAATTAAATTTTCAAACAAAATTGAGTATATTTTTGTCTCCGAATTCATCTCTGTTGGTTAAAAATTCTACTTTTTAATCAAAGCTGTTGAAGTTGCTAAACTGAAAATAAGAGAAATCATATTTTGCATCGTTCAACACAGCAGGTTCCAACGAGATATATCGATATTCGATAAATAAAAATAAGTATTTGTGATTTCAGAAATATTGATTTTTAAACGGTACGCCTGGTTCAAATCTGCAGTTGAGGACAATTAATGTCGAATTTAAAGAATAATAATCGAGTACCTCTTATTTTTGAAGTAACTTTTTAATTTCAAATGTAAATGTAATTTAGTATAGAGTTTTCAAATAGAATTTTGCTGCAACTACCCAGTTTCGTTTTTTATTACGAATATTTTTTTCTTTTGTAAAAGTTTTCTCGATGAAAAGTAAAAAATAAATCAACAGAAAAATGTTGTAAAAATGGGGCTGTCAAATATGAAAGAGCTGTAAGGCATAAAATTAATTCCTTTTTTTGCAATATTAATTCGAGTACATAATGCTTCACGAAAGTTTAGACCATTGCTAATTTTTAACATAACATACTTTAATAAACAACATAATATTGTAAGTGTAAACATAACCTTGTTTCAAATGAAAAACTTTAGGATTATATCATCGTGACAGTCCTAACATTTTTGTGCACTTAACTACTTATAAAATAATTCAAATGTTGCCTTATTAAACAGTCTCTTGATTTGTTTATAGAAAAAACCTCACGAGATGTTCCAACACTTGATTCTTCTCCTAACCCAAATTTTGTGTTTACAAATGTTACGAATCTAAGAATTAGGATTTCCATTCAGCTGTCATATTGCGTAAATGCGTATCCCCTATCACACTGTTTTATCTCTCAAGCAGCTTAGTCACGTAACTAGACTGGACTCGACTTTTGACCTTACGGAAAATGCAAGTAGGCCGTTCTTGCACCCAACCGCTCAATTGCAATCGTTGTTTTCTGCGTTAAAAACTTTAAAAAAATATAATATCTATCATTTACATAGACAAAAGGTGGCTTCAATCACATCTTCTTTTAGTAACAGTTGATAGGCGATATCCCATCTTGTTTTTTTTTTTAGTTTTTGTTGCACGCTACGGAAGGGATACTATGTGGATACTATAAGGACAGTTTTCTTACACATACTTCCTCTTCTATTTACAATATTTTCCACTCCATTCCTTTTCCTCCTTCCGTCTCTACTCCTCCATCTTAACCACCACCCCTTTTTACCCATGCTACTGCCCTATTGTCCCCCCTTTCATGCAACAATACTTCCATACTTTCCTATTCGTTTCCACCTCTTCACACTCATCCAAACAGTGCTCCGTTAGACAACTTCGGACAGTGCTCCGTAGGACAACTTCGGACAGAGCTCCGTTAGACAACTTCCGACAGAGCTCCGTTAGACAACTTCGGACAGTGCTCCGTTAGACAACTTCGGACAGTGCTCCATTAGACAACTTCGGACAGTGCTCCGTTAGATAACTTCGGACGTTCTTAGGTTCTGCATCTTAGTATCGTAGGTTCATACCGAATTCAGCCACGATCTCAGAACCTTTACTCGCTTGCTTTGTAAAAACCGCCCTTGGCTTTGGCTCGAGGAGCAAGAGAGAGCTTTCCAAGCTATCAAAAATACGCTTAATTTCGGCAACATTCGTGTCTTCTGCACACATTGCTCATCCATTTATACTACAAACTGATGCTAGCTCAAGCAGTCTCGGAGTCTCGTTTATGCCAGCAGAGAACCTTCTGACACTAAAAGTAATTACTCTGTTACAGATAGAGTGTTTCAGTACCGTAAAGGTGCCTTAAACGTAGTGCCAGACTTTCTTTCTAGAATGACTCAGAATCAGAACGAGGTTGAACAATTAGCTGCGATGTTTGTAACAGAGGATACTTGGTGTACCACGTGGAAAATTAATAATGTGCTATTGTATCACTATCGAGCATGTAATTTAATAGACACCCTTTTCTCCGATTTAGACGCATGAAAACTTGTTTTAACTAAGGAAACGTGAGAAAGAGTTATGCTCGAGGCTCATCATAACCCTCAGTCTGGACATTTAGGGGTCGAAAAGACCTATTATAGGATCGCTACGTCATACTATTGGCATGGTTTCTACCACCCAGTCGTTAAATACGTAAAACTTAGCGACACCTGTCAGAAGTATAAGGTAGAGCAATCAAAAATAGCAGGCGAAATGGGACACCAAGTAATCGAAAAACCGTGGTATATGATTGGTGCAGATATTATGGGGCATACATTCCCTCCTCAGCCCAACACAAGTACATACTCGTGTTCCAAGATTTCTTTACCAAATGGATTGAAATCATCCCACTAAGGAACGCTACGGGTTCAGTGATAGTAAAAGCTTTCTATAACGTAATATTAAATTGTTGGGGAACCCCACGGTTCATGTTTACGGACAATGGTACTGAATTTTGTAATAAAATAGTTGACGATCTGTGTGCTAATCTACTCGCAATCTACTCCGGTCGAAAGAGTTAATCGGGTTTTGAAGACAATGTTACGCTCATTTGACAAAAGTACGCAGCGTAAGTGGGATTTATACCTACAGTGGTGCGCAAAAGTTTTGGGCCACATTGTTTTTCTGATCTATTCCTTCAAAGGCGAACTCAAGTAAAAATCCATTGATGCGGGAATTATGTATACTATTTGTACCAAACATTAAGGTAGGTAACAAGTTTTGAAAAAAAAATTCCATTGTTTTTTCGATTATATTCCATATTGACGTGTGCAAAAGTATTGGTCCACTATGTTCAGATATCTCTAGAAGCGATGCTATGGTAACAACTTCGATTCCTCGCGTTTGTCAATTGTTTAACCTATCAGATCAAGTCATTCTGAAGTCAAAATGCCGAGACATACGACCCATGAGATTCGGGAAGCTATGTTAAATCTTTCTGAACAAGGGAAGACTTCTCGTGAGATTGCTGCCTCATTGAAAATTGGTAAGAGTACTGTAAATAGATTAATTGAGAAATTCAGTACTACCCAGAGTCTACTGGATCTCCGACGATCTGGTAGACCACGGACCTTGCCAACGTGAGTAGGAGCACTGTGGCTCGTCGTTTGAACGATATGGGACTGTTCGGACGCGTTGCTGTTAAGAAACTCTTGGTCAGCAAGAAGAATCAGAAGGCCCGATTAGATTTTGCGAAGAAATACCAACACTGGACTCCGGAACAGTGGGCTAAAGTACTTTTTTCTGACGAATTGAAGTTCAATCTATTCGGAAGTGATGGTAAGAAGTATGTTCGACGTCCGAAAAATATCAGATATGATTCTCGGTATCAAATTCCAACAGTCAAACACGGAGGTGGATCAGTCATGGTTTGGGGTACTATGTCTTCGCAAGGAGTAGGTCCACTGCACAAGATTGAAGGCATCATGAAACATTCGAACAAGGATGACCTATGGGATAAGTGTGGTCCATTATGTTTGAACACTGTCGTTACAAACAATGTGAATGGAATTGTCATCAAACTTCATTAAAAATATGTAAATGTTGCAGTTTTATAGTTCAATAAAATACTGAAATTTTGTATATATTCAATTTTTTTCAACTGCTTTTATTCACCAGATATAGTCAAAAATGTGTTTGGCCCAAAACTTTTGCTCACCACTCTAAGTTATTTCCGTTTCGCCTATAATACCGCGTAGGTGACAAGGTTTTACTAAAAGACAGGATCTTATCCTCGAAATAAAAGGGAATAACTGCGTCATTAATTCCTGAACATGGATCAGAGGTATTCACCATCACGAAAATACTCTCTCGTACATTCTTCGAGCTTTCAGATAGTAAGAGTAAAAGAGCCCCTTACACTTGACATACTGAAGATCTCAAAACTTATTCATACTAAACTATCCATATGTAGGCTCCACTGAGACTTAGTTGTGTCGTCTTGGGCCTAGATGGTGTTAGATATTGATTAGTTTTCTTTTTATTCTCTTCTAACGGCTCGGGGTGTGGATTTCTTTTGTTTAGGGGGACGCCTACGAGTCCTAGTATATGCCGGCGAACGCCCCGTAATCGAGATCCAACAAATACCCCTCGAGGGGGTGGGGGACAATGCAGAGTTAGGATCGCCGTTCTGGATCCCATGTTTGCCTTCACGGACACTTATGGGATCCCGAAAGTCAGGGCTGGCGTAATCGAAAGCACTCAAGAATAATTATGGGAGAGAATCGCAACTCAAATAATCTTGAAATACACACACATACATTTGTAGCAAAATTAAAACCGAGAGAACCTAAAACTGTTAAAATCGTCAATTTTCTAAGTATCACGTGCCCTTAATAAAATCATAACATGAAGATGGAAATTGAAGATACTTGTTACGTGAATCATTCATCAAAGAAAAATAAATTGATTCTAACGCTGCCCCTTGGTGGATGACTCGCAAATACAATAATCAAAATTGCTTTACCCTTTTATAAGCGGACTTGCTACAGAGCCAGAATTTTGCTTCACTTACGTTGGTATTCCGAAGAACGCCATTGAAAATGGCGTTTAGTTATTCCTCCGTGAAGGTTTCCCGGTTTGACATTTTTCCAAGATAATAACACAGTTTTCCACGTGAGCGATTAAGACAGAATGACGCTCCTTGTACCACCTCGATAGTAAATACTGGCCAGTGAAATGACTATGCATGCGCGCGCATTGTATTGGTATTTACCAATCCGCCGCGCATGGAAACTTTTAAACCTTCGGCTTTAAACGATGAGGTACAAATTCAAATTAACAAAGAATTTTCTGGCGGGATCGTAGACGAGGAATAATTGACCTTATTCAACAATCGAAATTACGGTTAATAATAAAAAATTAAGGATTTAAATGAAATCATAAAATTTAAAAGAGATATGTCAGACTTCTTTTTGGTCGGTCGTTGATCCCCGGAGTTGATCCCCAGAGAGCGGGATAAGTTGCTGACTCTGCCATAGGGGTGCCATCGTACGAAGTAGATATCGGAAACTTATGACGGAATTCATCCTAAACAAACACAAAAAACACTGGCGCCAGTAAAGGTTATACAAAATCAAATCTGGCGCATTTGTCGAGCATCTTCTAGGTGCAAAGTAAAAAATGGAAATGGCTATCGCTTAGTTGTTCCTTCCACCTCCCCAAAGATTCTGTCGTGACCGGTGGAGGAAAAACTCGTGGTATTAAAAATACTAACAACGTTACGAGACCCCCGACCAGACCAGGTCTACGAGACGCCCAAAAGCGAGCCAGTCGTAATGCACAAAAACAAAAACAAAATTTTTAGACAAAGAAAAAAATAGAAAAAATGTAGGGTACTCAACTTTTGCATTTTCATTCTCTTATCGCATTTAAAATTGATGGGTAATTATTTATAATTAATTATAAGCGTTGAGTTTTAAATTAGAGTATTATACAGATAGATCAGTTTAGCGAGAAGAGATTAATTTTGGCATGTTCCGCGGAATACTCCACGGTGGTGCCTTCGTACCCCTCCTCCAAGATCAAGTTCTCAGGAAGTAGAGAATCCGACAGTGAAAACTACTGATTTAAATAGTGAGTTGAATTGTTGGTAGCACTAAGATTTGTGTTTATGTCACCGGTGAGTTCAATGTTATTAAAATTAGCTTGAAGGTCAAAAATGCAATTCTCAAGTTCCCTGTCTTAGGAAGCGTCAGGAGGTTTGTAAACTACATCCATCAAAACACTTTATTTTCTGTATATAAGAGCTTTAGGTTTTGGAGGCGGACGCCTCAAGGATTAAATCTCTCAGTTTTACCCACCGTCCTACACCCACCTAGCCAATGTAAAATTAAAGTTTAGAAATTGGTTGATGCTGTTAAGTTCGTGTCACTACATTCTTGTCACCTGTCGCCCGAACTTCCGAAAAAACGAACTTTGCGGGTAGTTCACAGGAGCGCGAAAGTTCGTGACCCGTGGACTCAAAAAGTCTAAGTATCGTCAGAAGTCTTTTTGTCAACGGGGCTTTCACCTCGTTTATCTCCAACTAAAGAAGCAAGTAAATAGGTATTCTAGGATTCCTGCATCCTAGAGTGGTTTTATCCCTTAAATTATAATAAAAAATGCAACTTATTTTCTCTTATTGTAATTGTTTATTGAAATCTCTTACTTGGTCTCGGAATAGGCAAAGTATGGTACGGTGACAGGTTGTGAGAAGTTCTTACGGAGCTCGTATGGAAGGTGTGAGTGTAGTGTGAGGGTGAAAACTTAGAAGGCTAAATAGGGAAAGTAAGGTTAGGTAGGCACGAGATCAGGGTAGTTCCTTGTCCGGATTTTAAGGCCTTTAAGGGGCTAAGGGTAGTGAGAGAAGACCCCGTGGGCTTACCCTTTAGTTTCATGGATATGCTGCTTCCAATTAAAACGTTTATGAAGTTTAAATATTTCGTGAAACATTTTGGGTGGATAAATTTTAGCTGGTCTTCTGACTCAGAAATGAATTGATTCTGACTTTGTTAATTTTATTTGTATTCTCCAAAGTTTAGCACAACCCTCGATGACTTCAAGAGCTTTGTTAAATAGTTTTAAAGTTTTTGAAATGGACAAAGAGGATGTGAATAACGCGCTCTCACCTGCATATAATCCAATTGAAACTTCGCGGACCGCAGGGATATCGTTTACGTAAATAATAAAGAATACCGGTCCTAGGATGCTGCCTTGAGACACACCCACTCCGATTGGTTTCTCTTTTGAGAGTGTCTCGCCTATTTTGACTGAGAATTTTCTATTAGAAAGATAAGGGCTTATAAAAAGGATGAGCCCTCTTGGGAAATTGTAATTGATTATTTTCTGAGCAGTCCTACATACGAAACACTGTCAAAAGCTTTTTCTACGTCCGGGAAAACAGCTCCAGTATGTTTTCTTCGATTTAAATTTAAGCTGATGGCTTCGGTTAGCTTGAGCATCATGTACTGCATACAGTGACCTTTTCTAAAAATGTATTATTGCGGTCTAAGGATGCTATTTTCTTCGAGGTGAAAGTTTACGCGAGTGATTATTATTTTTTCAAAAATGATGCTGATTGTATTAATAAGACTAATGGGCCTGTAGCTGGTTGGATGATATCGATCCTTGCCTTTTTCTCTGAAAAACTAAAATGTGAGCTATTTTCCATGAGTACGGAAAGTAGCTTAGTTGAATACAGGCTGAGGATCAGATGGTTCGTAATATTGAGAGGTACGTTTCGTCTGGATTTTTGAAAAGCGGAATATTAATTCGCGGCTTTGATAGGGCTTTAGTCATACACTATATAGATATCCTTCATTTGAAGTTAACCGAATTCTTTATTCCAATTTTTGCATCTGTGCTCCTGAATTTTGATTGCTATGGTTTTCCGAAGGTGGTTAATGATGTTTTCAAGGATAAGAGCTTTTAGTTTTTTGATGTGTTCGGCAGAGTTTATAGTGCGTGCGGATAAGGTCCTCAATCTGGGGGCCGCAAGGTGGATCTTATTTGTTAATGGTAGTCTGAGTTACTGAAGCGTTAATGACAAATTTTATGCTCGTGGTAAGATTAGATATAGCGTCGTCAATTTGAGTGGTATTTGTTATTTAAGGCTCGAAATTAACGTGCGATTCTAGGGTTGAGTGTAGTGATTCATGTAGTAAAGTTTCGCTAAGCATACAAATGGCAATTTTATTGTTGTGAAGGTATGTAGCTAATTCATGTATTTTTTTAGGATACCCTGAGCGTTTTAAAAAATTATTTTTATAGAGTTATTATTGAGGGCTGCAATTTTTGAGAGCAATTGATAATATACTTGTTATAATCTCGGCTGTTTGTTTGATAGCATCATTTTTACCTATATTTCCCCCATTATTTCAGTTCTAAAGTCATGGCTTTTTTTTTAAGTCAACTAGGTCAACATTAATGTCTTGAGAGGATGGGTTCCCAACAGTAGCAATTATTGGAAGGAAGTTACTCTCTGCAATGCGAAAAAAGACCCTGCACACATCTATGGAAAATATGGCCCCGGTCAAATTGACTGAAACTGTAGTATAATGTAGTTTATAATATCCTCACTAAATAAAGTCCTTAGACACTGGGACCAAAAAACGCCAGGTTTCGAGATAGGAGGGACCAAACGTCATTTTTCATGGACGCGACGGTTTGGCACCACGCTCAGGGATCATGCCAAAATCTCTGTCCCTTTGATATTTTGTAATTTAGGATCCCCCCAATAATAATATTAATTTCTCAATGTCGAAAAAGGATACTTTTTTCGTGGGTGTTGCACCAAAGTTAACTTTTCATGCGCACTAGAGGAGTTCCACGAGCCCTTTAAGACTGTTTGGCACCACGCTCAGGGATCATGCCGACCTCGCTGTCTCTGATATTTTGAAGCTTAGGGCCTCCTGATCGATAATATTGTAGTCATGCCCAACTCTATCTCCATCCAATTGAGGAAAGAAATCCGGATAATCATGCAATATCAACAAGATATCAGTACACGATCCTGCTACTGAAGGGAATACTGGAGTATAATCCAGCCAGTTGAGGCAAGATTAAAGAATGATCATTGTTTAACGTTCTAATATTTCGTGTTTATGAGATTTTCTGCGATTGAAAATTATTCAATTTATCGACATCGCCTATTTCAAAGCTATTTTCGGTTTCCTTATTAATTAAATCAATATTTGAAGTCACGTGATTTCTCAGTTTGAGAGTGACGATAGCCTTGTCGCTCGAGAAAATCAGTGTGCGAGCAGCAGTGAGTCGCGACAGATCGTTGTCCGATCTTTTCGGATCAGTAAAGTGATTAACTCAATAAGGACATTAAATCTTACATCTTACACAAATGTCTATATAAACGAGTGAGTGATCTGTGTGGCTCTCAGAAAATGGTCTCAGTCTGCCAAGTATTCTATACTTGAAATAAAACTTGAACTATTCATTATTTCTAACGATTCTTCTCTGTCCATTCCTGATCTGGTAAAATTAAATATTTCTAAACATAAACATTAAACAAAATGGTCCTTCGAGCCGAAAAGAAGATCGTGAAAAAACATTAAAAAGCGTAAAATTAATACAGAAAAGACTAAAGTGAGAAATGTTATTAAGTGAAAGCACAGGAACTAGGTGGAAAATATGACGGCTTGAGGTCACATTGCAGAGAAGTAAGCTGGTGAAAACAACTTCGCACGTACTTCGTCTATACTGTACTCTTTCATGTTCTCATTCTTCACTGGATCGGCCTTTCATTATTCTTCACCTGAAGGAAGAAATAACAGGTTTGCCAGCTGATATTTGGATGATTGTGAACACATTTAATTTTAGACTTCATCGACTACTAACCTTCTCCAGTGGTAAGATGACAAGTTTAATTTACCCATAATGAGAGAGGCTAGTTTAGGCAAACAAAATAATAATTCAGACCGTAGTATTTCAATGATGATTTATTGACATTTTATTAATAATTTTGCTCTCGCACACTCAAATTTGCTCGCCTTGTCAGAGCACTTTAAAACTAAAGTAAATCAGTTCTTTAGTTTGCAAATTAAGACTTTTCAGTGTTAGCTGAATTATCAACAACTTTCAATTTAAGTTGCTACTTTTGTTAAAATGGATCCATTATTCTCTAAGTTATCAGAGATTTCTCAGGCTATTCTAGGAACTGAAACCAATTTTGAAAAAATTGGAAAAGCTAATCTAATAGTGGCTACTGTCAAATCACGGATAGAACTTCTTGACCAACGCTGGAAGAGTTGTGAAATCCTGCATCTGTAAAATAAAGGTGGAACTACGTCGGCTGAGCGTGAGAAATTAAAATATTTCACAAAGCCTAAGTATCTCGATATTGAAGATGCTTATCTCAATGCGCGAGATTTTTTATATAATCAATTGGTCTTGGTTACTCCTGAGACTATCACTATTTGAAATTGTCCTTAAAGGGTGAAGCTGAAGGTTTTTTAATACATGTTTCGATAACTGATGCTAACTTTATCTCCACTTGGGAGTCGCTAAAGACTAGATCTGACAACAAAAGAACTTTAATCTCAACTCATTTACAAGCCTTTATCAATCTTCCTAATGTGTCGAATAATATGCTGGAAGACTTAAAAAACTTACGCGATAAAACAAATGAGTCATTGGCGGCTCTCAAAAATCTTAAACGCTTATCAGATCATTGGAGTGATTTACTTCTTTTTGTAACGGTTTAAAATGATATAAGTACTCTCAATAAATGGGAGATGCATATTTGTTCAAGCACTGATTATCTTACTTATCAGCAACTTGACTCATTTTCGACACTCGCATACGTATTTTGGAGGCTATTAAAACTTCAAAACCTGTTGCGAGTTCTCAAGAAAAGAGTAGGACTTCAAAACAATCGGGAATTAGGAGCCACAATGCAACTTCTAGCTCAAAGTGTCTCCTTTGTAAGGATAATCACTCTTTATTTAAATACAACCAATTCAAAGCTCTGTCTGTGGACAGGCGTAGTGAAGTTGTTACAAATAATCACTGTTGTTATAATTGTCTCACGCGTGGACATCGACCAAATAATTGTGTTAGTAATTTCAAATGTTACAAGTGCGGTAGGAGACATAATTCCCTGTTGCATTCAGATGATTATAATTTAAATCTCACCTTACCACCAACTAATTCTGCATCAGTTAATTCTCAATTAGCAGTTTCAGGTTCTCACGTGTCACAATCAAATGATCCCGGCAATTCCACCCGGGGGGGGGGGGGGGG
>NC_046658.1:1473753-1474202 GCF_010883055.1 Belonocnema kinseyi
GGGGGGGGGGGAGTGACTCATGTTACGCTTAAAGAAGCAGACGATAAAGTTTCGTTTCATTTTCTGAATAATCATCCAAATTTATCGCGCTCCGCCTTACTCGCCACGACTGTTATTTCCTTCCAAGCTGAACATGGAAGAAGTCACAGATTTAGAGTTTTGCTGGACCAAGGATCTGAATGTTGTTTTATTACCGAGAGAGTAATGAAAGTATTAAGACCACGCTACAAAACGGTTAAAGCAGTAGTATATAGGGTTGGAGGAGTTAATATTGGTTCACCAAGAAAGTTAGCAGAATTTAATTTAATTCCTACACAAAAGAACTGTCCTACAGTCCACATCCAAGCTTTAGTACCAGGTGTATACATATGAAACCGGTATTTTTTCAAGAAAAAAACACATTTATTTCAAGAGAATGATAACAAATATTTTATTCAAAGTATGCGCCC
>NC_046658.1:1474302-1493494 GCF_010883055.1 Belonocnema kinseyi
CAATATGCCAATTAGCACAAATGGTAAGTTCCGACAGTGCCTATAAGTGTGCCTACTGGCCGCTAAATGGCAATACCGGTTTCATATGTATACACCTGGTATTATTACACCTTACATCATATACTCCTCCTGTAAGATCTAACGTGGGGAATGAAGATCGATTAAAAGAGTTAGGGTTAGCAGATCCAAATACCTTTACCTTTACTTCCTGGCCTCCAACAGAGTATATTGGGTTCTCTTACTGCGCAAAGTACCGAACAAAAGATGGACGTTACATGATACGCTTACCTTTCAAAAACGGTCCTCCCATAAAAATAGATGCTTCCCTGGAGAGAGCTAAGATCGTTTTGAATAAAGTAATTCGTCGTTTATCGAAGAAATCGGAATTATTGTTACAATACTCCAGTTTCTTATGAGAATATGAAAGCCTTGGACACATGGAACTACGGCAAGAAAAGGAATTGGATAGTTTTCCACAAACTGTGTATTTGCCTCATCATCCTATCTTAAGAGAAAGTAGTTTCACTACTAAGTTGAGGGTTGTTTTCAACGCTTCCAGTTTAACTGCCAATAATTCTTCCTTGAATTTTTATCTTCACATCGGTCCCAAGATTCTCAATGATTTGATTTCAATCATTATGAATTGGAGATCACATCGCTTTGTTTATATGGCTGACATTGAAAAAATGTTTAGACAAATTCTAGTTGACCCTCGGGATCGCGACTACAAAGAATTAATGAGAGAATGCGTTTTATTTTGGTCATACGGTCCAATATAGATAAAAGTAGATTAAGATGTCAATGAATCTTTATTCGTCAATTTTAATTCACCTAACCAAGGTACGTTTCAACCTAGTTTTTTAACATTTTTAACAATATGTAATGCATTGGAAAGAATTAACAAATTTAATTAAAAAAATTTGCGTGTTATGTATGAATTTACCTGTCAATTTTGATATTAATATCTAAAACCAAGAATATAAGGATTTAATAGTACTGAAAGCAGATAAGGGAAACATAAGTGTAGCTGCAAATCGAAATGATTACATAACAACGGTTGAAAATCTATTAAAAAATGACATTTTATACAAAAATATAAAAACTAGTCTTGTTCCAACTGTAGAGCAAAAATGTAATCATATTGCAATCAGGTGGGAAAAGAAAAGGTTTATAAATGACTACATGGCTCACAAATTAAAAACAAATAACAGTGCGGTTTCTAAAGTATATGCTTTACCAAAAGTGCACAAAACAGATTTAAAATAGCAGTTGATTGTTTTCGATGTAGGTTCACCAACTTATAATTTATCAAAATACATTGCAAATTGTTTAAAACCAATTTCTGGCCAAACTCAAGCTTTTGTAAAGAATAGTTGAGAATTAAAAAAAAAGCTGAAAAATGTTAAAGTTCCGGATTCACATTATCTCCCCATTAGCTCCCCATTATCCCCTATTGTGTCAAATTTAGTAATGGAAGATTTAGAGAGAAGGGCTCTTGATAGTTTGATTTTTACTCCTATTCTTTACAAAAGATATGTAGACAATGCCCTAGTAATTGTTCCTACTGAAAAAATAGATGAATTCATTAAGACTTTCAATAATATGGAAAATCCAATTAAGTTCACGATTGAAAAAGAGGATAGTAACTCTATTTCTTATCTAGATTTATTAATTATTAAGACTTCAGAAGGAAATTTTATAAAAAATTAGTATAAAAAAGTGCCTTGGTCAGGACGTTATTTGAATTATAATTCTCATCAATTATTTTCTCAAAAAGTTGATCCACTTAAAGGTCTTATTGATAGATGTGTTAAATTAAGTAATATTAAATTCCGCAAAGAAAATTTAAATCAACTAAAAATTACTCTTTTACAAAATAATTACCCACTCCAATTAGTAAACAAAATCATTAAAGAAAGAATCCATGAAATTTATAATAATTCATCTAAACATAAAAAATGGTTTGAAACTTACAATAAATATGATCTAAAGGTTTCATTTCCTTATATTGAAGGTCTTTCTGAGTGACTGAAAGGTGGTTTGAAAAAATATAACATTAATGTGTATTTTACAAACAACCACACACTAAAAAAGTTTTCTTTGTTTAAAAATAAATACAAAGAAAACAAAGAAAACTTATCTGGTTTAGTTTAGATGATAAATTGTAAATGTTGCAATAAGATTTATATTGTTGAGACGGGTAGGAGATTAAAAACTCGTATTTATGAACACAAACGGGATTGTGAATTAGGCAATCAAAATACTGGTATGTCACAACATGCATCGCAGTTCGATCGCTATTTTGAATTTGAGATTAATAATATAAAAATTTTAGCTCGTGAAAACAATAACCAACAAAGAAAAATATTAGAGTCTATTTTCATAAATAAATTTATCAGACTATTTTATAAAAAATGATTTAGATATAAATTATTCTCAAAATCAAAAAAAAAAATTAACTAAAACTATTTATTTATTTTATTGTTTAAAAAATTTTTAATTTCAATTTACTTTGATGCACTTTTCACTATTTTCTCCATTTTAAAATCGGCCTTTCTTGATTACTCATGTAAAATTGACTTTATTTTTAATGTATTCGTTAGTTTTTAAAATGTAGTATATATAACATAATTTGGAGCCTATTTTAAATTTGAGGCTGCAAATTTAAAAAATTTGTATGTGTGTTTTCTTATATATAAAAAGGACACTCCAAAATATGGATACAAATAAATTTTAAACTTCAACAATTACCAAAATTGGCTCACTCCAAAATTATGCTTCGTTATAAATGACTAAAGCATAATTGAAACGTCTTGATTTTGGATATTAATATCAAAATTGACAGGTAAATTCATACATAACACAAAATTTTTTTTAATTAAATTTATTAATTCTTTCTAATGCATTACATATTGTTAAAAATGCTTAAATTACATGATGTATGACCTTGAAGAAGAGCTGCAACTAGGTTGAAACGTACGTTGGTTATATTAATTAAAATTGATGAATAAAGATTCATTGACATTTGAATCCACTTTTATTTATATTGGACCCTATGACCACAATAAAACGCATTCTCTTATTAATTTTAATAACGGTCGAAGAAATTTCACAGTGTGTATAAACTCCAATAACTGAATTCTTAATATCAAAGAATTGTCTGGATTTCTCCTGATAAAAGGCTCGTCGCTTATAGACTTTTAACCGTTACTTACGGTACTGCCTGTGCTCCTTATTTGGCTAAAAAGTGGTAAAGCAGTTAGCTTATGATGAAGGAAATAGATTTCCTTTAGCCCAAACTATATTAGAAAATAATATTTACGTCGATGATGTTTTGTTTGGTGCAGATAGACAGATTGAGGCTAAATAGGCGCGGGCTCAAGTAGCACTGTTATTAGAAGCTGGCGGTTTCCATTTGCGAAACTGGGCCGCAAATGAACCCGAACTATTGGAAGATTGTCCCTCGGGAGAACACGAACGTGCTATCGAATTTCCGTTGGCGGAGGATGCTCAGCTGAAGGTTCTAGATATATTATGGGATCCTGAGTCTGATCCATTCCTTTTTAAAGTGACTTCTTCTTCAGTCGAAAATCCAACAAAACGGATTGTTCTTTCACTAATAGCTAAGTAGTATGATCCTATGGGTAGGATAACTCCAGTCATAATAGGGGAAAAAATTTTAACGCAAGTACTTTGGCTGCGTAAACTCGACTGGGCCGACAGACTGCCTGATGATCTTAAAATTCAATGGTTAAATTATCATGGCTCTCTGGAAAAATTAGAAGCACTTAAAGTCCCCAGATGGACACGACAACTGCAGACAAACTCTGAATTCGAGCTTCATGGCTTTTCTGACGGTTCGTCAAAAGCTTATTCAGCTTCCGTTTACATCAGAATTCTTCGTGAAGATTTAAAACAGGCTCATGTTTGCCTACTGATGGCTAAATCGAAAGTAGCTCCTGTTAAATATGTATCAATTCCTCGTTTGGAGTTGTGTGGAGCTACGCTGCTAACTAAGACACTTAAGTTTGTCATGGAAACTATGTCATTGGATAAAATACCCGTTTACCGTCACACTGATTCCGTGACATCCTTCCAATTGGCCTGTATTTGTTGCCAATAGAGTTTCCCTAATTCATGAGCTGGTACCTCGCGCGAAATAGCGATACATTTCTACTAAAGATAATCCAGCCAACTGCGCTACACGGGGACTCACGCCCGAAAAATTGATAAAGCATTCCTCATGGTGGCAAGGTCCACTTGGTTAACTTTGCATTCCTCAAAATGGCCTGAATATCGTCACGCAGCCCCCGCGCAATCAAATTTAGAACAGCGGCCACTAGAGAGTCATCATGTTTTGAGTGTGATCAAAAGTCCATTTAACTTGATACTTAAATTCTCCTCTTGGCCAAGATTGCTTTGCGTAATTGGCTATTGTAAAAGGTTTATTGATGCCTTTGTGTTCAAACACTAAAAACTTAATAAACCTGAGCCTAAATTTTCAACCATGTCTCTTAATGCGAGTGAAATCCAACAAGCTGTTATATTTTGGATTAAATTTATCCAGGCAAATTCCTTTTCTAATGAGATAAAAGCTTTGAACGAAGAAGATCGGGTGGTTCCAAAGAACTCTCTATTAAAAAGTTTGAATCCATTTTTGGATTCCTATAATCTCATAAGGTTCGATGGAAGACTACGGCATGCTCCTATCAGTTTTGATAAGAAGCATCCTATAATTTTGCCGCCTCGCCACATAAGTGAGCTTATCGCCACGCATGTTCACCTTGGACCATTACGCGGTGATCAGAAATTAACTTCACCTACGCTCAGACAGCGTTACTGGATTTTACGAAATCGCTCTTTGGTTAAACGACTGATCAAAGGTTGCTTGGGGTGCACACGTTAGAGAGCGGCTTTGTCTCAACAACTTATGGGGGACTTACTTGAATTTAGAGTCACCCCACATCGTCCATTCACACATTCTGGCGTGGACTATGCAGGCCCATTTAATGTTCGCTTTGCTTCCGGTCGTGGCAGAACTAGTTACAAAACTTATGTTGCGCTTTTCGTCTGTAGTTGCACGCGAGCAATTTAGAACTCGTTTCTGATTATTCATCTGCCACTTATCTTGCCGCCTTTTAGCGATTTTCTTAAAGGCGAAGAAGACCTGTAAACCTGTACAGTGATAATGGTACGAAATTTCACGGTACTGACCGGAAATTAAAAAATTGTCTTTTGAATCTTAGACTGAATGCTAATTTGCATAATGAGTTCGCAGTTCAAGGTACTTCTTGGCATTTCATACCTCCTTCCGCTCCGCATTTTAGGGGTTTATGGGAGGCTGGAGTTAAGTTTTAAACACCATCTGAAAAGAATTGTAGGTGCACGTACTCTTACATACGAAGAGTTTTATACCCTTCTTACTCATATAGAAGCTTGCTTTAATTCCCGTCCTATCGCCCCTCTTTCAAATGATCCTGAAGACTTTTCCTATCTTACAACTGGACATTTTCTGATTGGAGTCCCTTTGGCCAGCATTCCAGAACCCTCATTGGAATTTACTTCGGAACATCGATTAAATCAATTACAGTTAGTACAAAAAATTTCAGATATTTACTGGAGGAGATGGGCTGTTGATTATTTACAGTCTTTACAAAAACGCTACAAATGGTTCAACAAAGAACTAAATCTTGTGATCCGTGATATCGTTCTTGTGAAACATGATTCGTTACCGTCTTCTAGATGGTTCTCAGGTCGCATAATTAAATTCTACAAGGAAAAGGACGATTTAGTACGTTCTTTTCAAGTAAAAACTGCCAGTTCGGAATACGAACGTCCGATTACTCAGATTTGTCTGTTACCAGTCAGAGCGATAGAAATGAGCGAAATCTGAACAACTATTATCAATTAGATTTCAAAAGAAATTATTCTGTAAATTTAGTGGATTATGGCGGGCGGCTAAGACTATTAAATTTTAGTTACATTTATACTATTTTTTTACGGCAGGCGGCATTTTGATTGTTGACATATACTCGACTAAGCACTTATTGTTTTCTTTTTAGCGTGCAGTTACCACTCACGAGACAGGCGGTATGTTTAAAGTTCTAATGTTTAATCTTTATGCGATTTACTGCAATTGAAAATTATTCAATTTATCGGCACCGCCTATTTCAAAGGTATTTTCGGTTTTCTTATTATTTAAATGAATGTTTGAAGTCACGTGATTTCTCAGTTTGAGTGTGTGATGATAGCCTTGTCGCTAGAGAAAACCAGTGTGCGAGCAGCAGTGAATTGCGACAGATCGTTGTCCGATCTTTTCGGATCAGTAAAGTGATTAACTCAATAAAGACATTAAATCTTACATCTTACAAAAATGTCTATATGTTCACCGCATTTTATGATAATTCGTACGCGACCCAAAAAACTTTGGTTCTTCGGGCTTCGACTACGGCGTCGCTAACCAAAAAAAAGAATAAAGAAAATTTTTTGCCTATTATTCCACTGCACAGAGCCATAAAATCCGCAATTTCCAACCCAAGTGCATCTGAAAGGCGTGGGATATCAACACCACCAAACCTCCTGATTTGACTCTGACAAAGCTTTTCGATTTGTATACATCTTGGTATCTAGAAAAGGAAAAAAAAAATAATGTCAGCGAGGATGATTTCATCAATACAGGTTTGGTCCATCTTTTTCCTTTCAAAAGACCGATCACGAAAGCTAAGTATGAAGATTTAATGGACTTGATGGAATTTATTTCAGAGGGATGTAGGGCATTTTATGAAGAATTAAACTCAGATGACAAAACCATCGACTGCGGTTTAGCCAGCGGTGTTAGTGATAGCGAAGACTGAAAAAGTGTAAGAACAAATTGATAGATGCTTGTGCCTAATTTGTAGAATAACTTACGTTAAAAAATTTTCAACTTGCGAATAAAGAATCGTCAACCGAATACTTAGACTTATTTTCTTCTTTGACTTAGCACATCCAATACTTTGAATACTAACGAAGCAATTGTGCTACATTAAAATATAAAAGAATTTGTGAAAGGTAAGGAAATTCAAATTACTAAAGTTCAAAATTTTTTAGAATTTCGAAAGTTTTTCTCAATTTTTACAAGTCTAAAAAGTTTTCTTGCTTTGAATTTTTCGAAGACAAACAAAATTTCAAAATTTTAGAGAATATTTGAATTCAAAAGTTATAGTTTCAAAAAGTTTGTTGAAATTTTCACTCGAAAGTCGCACGGCTTTTGCGTTGAATGCCCATTGAATTTGTGCAATAAAAAGAATTTCGAATTGTATTCGTGCAAATTTTGTTGCGAAATCTCGTTTCTAGATTCGTCGAAGGGAGAAAGCGACCGCGTGGTGTTCAAAATTCTTTTTCTTTTCGAAGAATGTCTGTATTTTTATTCTTAAATTCATTTTTTTGTTTTAAAATTTCACTACTTTGTTGTAAATTCGATTTTTTTTTTTATTCAGAAGTAATTCTTGGAACTCAAAATTTAACTCCTCAATTTTTGGTCAAAAGTTAAATTATTTGGTTAAAAATTGAATTATGTTGTTAAAATTCCATTTTTTTCGAAAATTTAACTAAACCATTTTTGGTTTATTAGTAACTTATTGTGTTAAATTAAAATTCGTTTCTTCATTCTTCGTGTTTAAAATTTTACCTGTTTAGGTACAAATTAAGTTAAAGCAAAAATATTGAATCAAAAATGGACTAGTGAAATGTTTGGATAAAAAAATGATTTTTCAACAAAATACTTCAATTTTCAAACAAAAGAATTAATTTTTAAGTAAAAAAGTTTAATCTTTAACCAAAAATGGGACAGTTAAATTTTGAGTTCAAACAATTAATTTTTAATAAAGAAAAAAATATAATTTAAAACCAAACAGGGAAAATTATCAACAGTAAAAAAATCATTATAAACCCGCAAAAAAAAACAAAGTTTCACCAAATATTTAAATTTTAAAGCAAAAAATTTGATTTGAAAACAAATAATTTAATGTTCAAACCAATCATTTTCTACCGAAAACATCAATTCAAAATTTTTTTAAATCAAGCTTGTAATAATGAGAAAACGAATTTCGAAAAAATAGATAAATTTTCAACGAAAAACGGTTACATTATTTGTTTAAAAAATAAATTAGTATAATTTTCGACAACAAAAGAAAAATAATTTTTAACCAAAATAGATGCATTTTCAAACAAGCAGAATAATTTAATTCCAAAAGAGATGAATTTTTAACTAAAAACGCTCAATTTCCAAGCAAAAAAATTTAGAATCAAATAGTTCAATTTTCAATGAAGAATTAAATCAATTTAGAATTATAAAAGATCGATTTTTAACAAAAAAGTATACCATGAAATTCGCAGTTAAATTTTTTTAGCCCAAAAACAATTAAATTTTCAACAAAATATAGTTGAATTATCAATAGAAAAAAAAATCATTTTTAACATCAACAGGTGGATTTTCAAACAAGAAGAATAATTTTTAACAAAAAAGAGGAATTTTCAACTGAAAACGATAATTTCTAAAAACAAAACAAAAATGTCAACAAAATTGTTAAATTTTCAACTTTAAAAATGAAGGAAACAAATGCATTTTAAAGCGAAAAAATACATTTTGAACTGAAAAATGTAAATTTTAAACCAAAAATGAAACAGTTAAATTTTCAATTCAAAAAATCAATTTTCTACAACAAAAACAATCGAATTTATAACAGAATAGTTACATTTTGAAACACGGAAGTAAATGCACAAGCAACAAGCAAAATATTTTAATAAAAAGATGAATTTTCTTCCAATGAAATTAATTTTCTCTAAAAACAACAAATTTTAAAGCAAACACGAAAGCAAATCCGAACGTTCAAATGAACGAAATGAAAAAAAAATAAATATTTTTTTTTCTGAAATTAGCCTAGCGGAATTAGTTCAGCTAAGCATAAAAGTGAGTATTATACGAAAAAATTTCAAAAAAAAAATTTTTTTAAGGGTAAAACAACCTAAAATGTAATGCAGATAGGGGCAACACAGAATGTGCCGAATGACCACCTTTATACACTTTTTTATCCAATAAACGATAGTGTTAATTTACCTTGTTATAGAACAAGTTTTTTCAGGGGGGTAAGAACCGGCGGAAAGAATATTTAAAACCACCCCTAGTGTATCAAAATCAGAAAATCGTCAAAATAAACCCCTTTATACAGTTTTTTTTCGAGTTAAAAATACGTTTAATTTACCTTCTTATAGAAAAAGTTTTTTCAGGGGAGTAAGAACTGCCGGAAAGAGTATTTAAAACCACCCCTAGTGTATGAAAATCAGAAAATCGTCGAAGTGACCGCCTTTATACAGTTTTTATTGAGTTAGCTTCTCCTCTAAGTCTACCAGTAGGATATTAAATAGTAACGGACTAAACGGGCACCCTTGCCTTAGACCTCGGCCTGTCCAGAAAACCTGCCCTTTTTTCTTTCCTATTTTAACCGTAATCCTGGTTTTAGTAAAAATTTCCTTTATCCTCTCCACCAACTTGTCCTCTATACACCCTTTTCCATTGCCTGCCATAGCACTTTTCTGTTCACTTAGTCAAACGCTGCTTGGAAATCTAGGAACAAAGCAACTAGTTTCCCTTTCTTTCGCCCCAAATTTCTGTTAACTAAATAGTTAAGTACGTAGATGTTGTCTATAGTTCCCATCCCTTTTCTAAATTCCGGCTGATTATGTGGGATACTTTCTTTTTGTTCTACCTGATGCTCCAACCTTTTTCTTAAGATTTCTGCATATATTTTATAGCCGACTGACATGAAAGTGATCCCCCTGTATTCCTCTACCTTCTTTCGTTCCCCTTTCTTGACAAGCGATACCACCAGTCTCGTCGTCCACTCTTCCGGTCAACCTTCCCCTTTCCAGACCTTGTTGCAGATCTTCCACATCCCATCCCAAATCCCTTCTCCTCCACACTTCATGGCTTCGTTCTTCATCCCATCTTCTCCTGCCGCCTTGTTTCTTTTTAACCTATTAATTGCCTCATCCACTTCTTCTCTTTTTATCTCGTTCCCTTGCTCCATTTCTCCTTGGACTATTCTACACTTTTCCCCTTTGATCTTATTTTGCTATCCCCCTAATAGACCCTTAAAATAATCCGTCCATTCCTCAATTTCTATTTCTTCGTTAACGCCCTTCCTTTCACCTTTATCCCTATTTATCACATCCCACACCCTACCTTCTTTGATCGCTTTTTCTACCTCTGCTTTATATTCTTCCTTTCCCCTTTGACCTTTTCTTTCCAGCATCTTCTCATGTTCTTTTTTCCTCCTGTTATACTCTTCCTTCTCCATTTCCCCTTTTCTCCATTTTCTCACACACTCTTTTATTCTCTCTTTACTCTCCCAGCATTCCTCGTCCCACCAGCCTCTTTTTCCCCCTACTCTTTCTTCTTTAGTACCCAGCTCATCCTTTACCTTTTTAATGGACCCCTTCAACCTTTCAATTAACGAGTCTATTCACTCCTCTTTTTCATACGTAACCTTCTCCTTTTCCATCTTGTGTTTAAACTCTTTTAATTTACCAACACCCCCCCCCCCAGACTCCCATTTTCGTGTTTCTTTCGCATCTTTTTTCCTTTTTCCCTCTGCCGCGCTTACTGACGCCTCTTCATAGTGTAACTCCATTTCCTATGAATGTGATCTCCCCTTCCTCATCTCCTTTCATATTGCTATTGCATATAAACCATCCTGTTTCTCCTATCATGTCTAGTAACTTCCTCCCCTCCGTGTCCGTCTCTCTATGTTTGGAGTTCCTTATATATGCCTCCTTCACTTTATTCCATATTCATCCCTTGTTCGCCAGTCCATGCATTTAAGTCCTCTCCTATCAAAACCAATTCTTCCTTCGTTTCCTCCATCCACCTCCTTATTACTTTCCAACCTTCCTCTTCCCCTCTTCTTCTGTATACACACACCAGTGCTTTTTCTACTTTCCCTATTATAACTTTTCTTACCACTGTTCCATCCTTTTTCTCTATGTCCCCATCTTTTCTCCCTTTTACTGCTAATTCTTTTTTCACCCCTGACACCATGCCGCCCATCCCTCTCCGTTTAACGTGTTCTTTTCTTGGTTCTTGCATTGTCCACACATAACCTTTCGGTAACAGCTTTTTTATTCCCTTGCAGTCCTTCTCATCTGCCCAAGTTTCACTCATCATAATCACATCCCACTTTTCTAACTCCTCCCAAAATCCTTTATTCTTGTTCTTCAAGCATGACACATTCCAGAAAGTTATTTTCACGTTTTTCTCTTCGCTTCTTTCTTCTTTCCTCTTCACTTTATTTCCCCTTTCCGTTTGGAAAACCCCTCTGATTTATTTTAAGACTCTTCTTCGTCTCCCTTCCCTCTACCTTTCTCAAGACTTTTTCCTTTTTTCCTTAATTCTTCTAATTCTTCATCCCAGCACCATTCCTTCCCATTTATCCATAATCTGTCTCTCCCTATCCACACCATATGGCCCTTTTTCCTCTCTACCTGAGCCCTCTGCTCTATTTTCCATCTCCGTTTCCTCTCCCTCCATGTCATATCATCTTCAATTCTTTCCCTTCTTTCTCTCAATAATTTTTTTCCCTCCATAATTTTCTTTTTCTCCTCCTCACTCTTCACTTTTACAAGAAACATTCCTTCTTTTCCTTCCTTTGTCCCTCCTATTCTCTTGACTCCTTCTACCCTTACCTGCACTCTAATGTCTTGCAAAAGTTTTTTTATTTCCGCTTCTCCTATTTCACTCTCCACTTTTAATCCCTGAACTACTATGTTATTTTTCCTCTTTGCCCTTTCTTCCCCTTCTAATCTTCTTTCAATCTCACTGAGTCTTTTCTTCAATCTTTCATTCTCACTTCGGACGTTCTTTCCATTCCCTTTAACTATTTCCTCATTTTCTGTTTTTTCCTCATATGCTCATTCCTAATTTCTAGACTGCATACCCGTTCTTCCAACTGTTTTATTTCTCTAGATCTCTCTTCGTCAACCTCTCTCTGTCTATTCTTAATGCTCTCTAGCTTACCCCAAACCTTGTCTTTCTCCTCCTTCTAGCGTTTAACCCATTCTTCCCATTTTTCTCTGACCTTTTTCACTTCCCCTCTTACATCGTTTCCCTGCCTATTCATATCCCTATTTATGTCATGCAATCTCTTTCTTGTTTCCCCTCTAAACCCTTTAATGAGAGCTTCCAATTTTTTAAACATCCCCCCATCCCATCTCTCTCTGGTGTTTTCCGTTTAATTCTAACTCTCTTGTTATCCTGGTTCCAGGTATGTTAAGCTGACACAACACTATGAAGGTATAGAGATGTAACCTATTTCATAATTTAGGGCTTATTTAGGGCTAATTTGGGCCCGTGGTCCTAAATTTTGGGCTCTTTTTTTTAAATAGTGTTTGCGCTAGCTTAACGTTAAGCTGGCCGAACATTGCTGTAAAAGGTACTAAAAATAAGTTCACGGAAAATTCACCTTATACAATAATTTAGGGCTCATTTAGGGTTCTGGGAATATGA
Organism: Belonocnema kinseyi; assembly: GCF_010883055.1. Taxonomy (NCBI): domain Eukaryota; kingdom Metazoa; phylum Arthropoda; class Insecta; order Hymenoptera; family Cynipidae; genus Belonocnema; species Belonocnema kinseyi. The sequence goes on from NC_046658.1 coordinate 1,486,844, forward strand.
TAATTAAAATTTTTTTTAAATTGTTTAAACAATTCTAGTAAAAATGAAGAAACAATTTTCTTTCTTTGCCCTATGTTAAGGCTCAATTGGGGCTCTATAAATATGGTATTTGAATTTTACAATAAATTATTTAAACAATTATTTTTTTTTTTAATTTGCAACAAAAAATATTTTCTTTTCTCCTACATAATTTCAGGCTCATTTAAGGCTAATGAAAAATCATCGACCGAAGGTCGCGCGATATTTCCTTTGCCTTTTTTTTATATATGGTGTTGTACCACCTTAACGCTATAAAAAATACATGAAGAAAACAATTAAACCTATTTTTACTCCTCGCATAATTTAGGGCTGATTTGAGGCTAATTTGGGCCAATGGTCCTAAATTTTGGGCTCTTTTATTTAAAAAAAAAAATAGTATTTGCGCTAGCTTAACGTTAAGCTGGCCGAACATTGCTGTAAAATGTGCTAAAAATGATTTCACGAAAAATTCACCCGATACAATAATATAGGGCTCATTTGGGGCTCTGGGAATATAATATAAAAATAAAAAAATAAATAAAAATTTAAACAAAAACTGTTTTAACCTTTTTTTATAATTTTTAATTATTATATTCCCAGAGCCCTTAATTAATGAGCCCTAAACTATTCTATAAGGTGAATTTTTAGTAAAATCATTTTTATAACGTTTTAAAGCAATCTTGAACCAACTTATTGTTAAGCTATTGCACACACTATTTTTTACAAAAAATACGAGAGCCCAGAATTTAGGACTACGGGCCCAAATTAGTCCTCAATGAGCCCTAAATGATGCGAGGAGTAAAAATGGATTTTATTGTTTTCATGTATTTTTTATAACGTTAAGGTGGCACAACACCATATATAACAAAAAAAAGGGCAAAGGAAATATCACGCGACATTCGGTCGATGATTTTTCAAGAGCCTTAAATGAGCCTGAAATGATGCAAGAGAAAAGAAAAGAAAATATTTTGTTTTGGCAAATTTGTTTAAACAAAAATTGTTTAAACATTTTTAAAAATTTTTTAATTATTATATTCCTAGAGCCCTTAATGAGCCCTAAACTATTCTATAAGGTAAATTTTTAGTCAAATCATTTTTATAACGTTTTACAGCAATCTTGAACCAACTTATTGTTAAGCTTTTGCAAACAATATTTTTTACAAAAAAATACGAGAGCCCAAAATTTAGGATTACGAGCCCAAATAAGTCCATATTTATACCATATTTATGGAGCCCCAAATGAGCCTTAACATAGGGTAAAGGAAGAAAATTGTTTACTTCATTTTTACTAGAATTGTTTAAACAAAAATTGTTTAAACACTTTTTTTAATTTTTCATTATCATATTCCTAGAGCCCTAAATGAGCCCTAAATTATTGTATAAGGTGAATTTTCCGTGAAATCATTTTTAGCACATTTTACAGCAATGTTCGTCCAGCTTAACGTTAAGCTAGTGCAAACACTATTAAAAAAAAAAAAATAAATAAAAGAGCCCAAAATTTAGGACCACGTGTCAAAATTAGCCCTAAATTATGAAATAGGTTACATCTCTATACCTACATAGTGTTGTGCCAGCTTAACATACCTCCTGGTCCCTTTCTACCTCATCTTCCCCAGCCACTCTTCCTTTTTTCCTCCCCTTCACTGCTAGTCGCGCTTTCCTTTTGTTTTGGCGTTCGTCCAGACTTCTATTCGGACCCGCGTTGCCAAGTTTGTTAAGGCACTGTAAATTTGAGGGCCTTCCGCGTTGCTTGCCCGTACCTGAGTCCGCTACCCTCCCCACCCGGGTCGACTTCTCGGCACTTTCATCACCGCTGCAGTCACTGTGATCAACGTCACCCATCCCCCCACTGCCAATGCTTTCAGCAACGTCAGCTGTTGCTGCCACTACGGTTTTCTGCTCTGTGCGATCGCCCAGTAACTGTTGCCCTCTGGCGCCAGTTTGTGGACTTCGCGTCGTCGGCATTCTACCTTAACCAAAGTTCCGTGACGTTTCCCGCCTTTATCACCTACCTCTTGCCCCCCTAACCAAGCAACTATTTTTTAGGGTTGTAAAATTTCATGGAACTTTGGTTCAATGAAAAGTTTCATGAAACTTTCAAGGTCTCGTGAAACATTGCAATGTTTCAAAGATGGTGGCGGGAAAATTCAAACCGCATATAATAAGAAGTGAAAATCAATTCACATTTTCTCAAGTAATCGTTGATTACAAAATTAATTAAATGATGCAATACGCTTTGATAATTTAACTTGCGGTGAAGTGGCATACGATACGAGTAACAAGTACCTGACCTATAAGATTTCCGCGCATGCGCATATGGAAGTTCTCTCCTTCCCCCCCAATGTTCCATGAAACGATGAAAATTTGACTGTGAAAAATTTGAAAGTTTCAAATGAAAGTGTTAATGTTACAATGAAACGTTTCATTGCTCACAACCCTAGGTACTATTTTTCCACTCATAACCTCAAAAACTTCACACGCTCCAAATTTTCACTTCAAACTACTCACTTTCACCCTTCATACCTTTACCTTCACTCACCCTTACATTTTTTCAAAAACCCAAAAATTATTCCAAAAATTCCAAAAAGTGATTTTTCCCCATGAATTTTACAGGGGAAACTTCAACTCAAAACCGGCACCTGTTAAAATCGAAAAATAAGAAAAAAATAAGAATAATGGATTTTCTTTTTTCGTATTTAGAATGAAATTGGGGGGATCGTAGCCCTCTAAAAAATAAAGCCCTTTTTGAGCCACCCTAGTTTACATTATATTCTTATTCAAATTTGAAACTGTATTTCTCTACACTTAATTTATTAAAAATCTTTCTAACTAAGTTAAAAGAATTAAAATATGTGTACATATAATTGAGAAAATTGAATTTAAATACTCATTTCACAATATCGAAAGCACCATAAAATATTATATAATTGTACTACAAGTATTTAAAAGAAAAAAAGAAACTTTTATTACGAAAGTGATAGCCAAGATCTAATTACATAATCTGAGAGGAAATAACATATTTATATTACTAAATATTAAAAAATTTAAATCCAATCTTTATGTACTTTGATATTTTATTTTTTATTGTTAAATTTTGATTTATATTATATTATTAAAATTAATGATTTCACAATATATCTATTAATTTAATAATCTTTCATATTATTTAAAAAAATTAAATTTTAAAATAAACTTTAAAATATTATTCCTGTAACATTGAATAAACCACATTTTGGTGAAGAGTATCTTCAGTAATTTAATTTAACGATTGAAGAATTATGAAAAACAAATTTAAGTACTATACATCATAATAATTCATTGAAAAAAACAGTTGTTATTGAAAGTGAAAATAAAAATACACAAACTGAAACAATTATCTGCGATGGATAAAAGTAGCAATCTTGTTGTCGATTACAATTTCATGATTCCTGATTTTCTTATTATTTACAGGAGTACGAATAATCGCGCAACTTACGAAGGCCCATCTGGAGGCGGTGGTTGCGTTCGACGATTATGATATTAATCGAGAATTCCGGAAAACGGTGAATAGAATATTAATATCATTTTTTACTTGAAACACATTTCTTTGGTTGTTTCCTATATGAGTTATTTTTTAGGATGAGCAGTCTAAAAAAGTAGAAAAAAGCACTCTTCACTCGCAGACGTTTCCATTGGTGAACAGAAGAAAGGCAACAAAATTGAGACAAAATCGTTCGCCGGATGATGCGTTTCGGGAGTAAGAAAGCAATGTTCAAGCAGATCGCTCTAGATCTGGATCTAGAACTGCAACTTGCGTACACGGGAGACCAGCGCGAGGCCCGATTTAAAACTATTAAGAGGCGTGGGACTGTGGCACGCAAACACAATTCAACAACGGGAAACAGCAGGAAGGTTATTGAGTTTGAGGAGGAACTCAACCAATTATGTGAAATCGATTACAGCTTCCAGCCAGAGGTTCTGATGAGTGCAGGAAGGATGGAATTACAGGCAAAAGAGAAGCCAATAAGTAAAGGCATTTAATCACATTTATTTGCAACTTTTTATTTATCTCATGAGCACATTAATTTTTATCTTATTTCCTTTACAGAGAAGGAGTCAAACAAAAAATAGCGAGGCCGAGTGAAATTGTCCTGCAAATGCACGAAGAGCGAGAAACTAATAGGCGCATGAGATACGAGGAGAGGGAACAAAAAAAGAAAGACGGGCACGAAGAAAAAATGCAGCTTCTGCGGCAACTCATCAATGCAAAATAATTCAAAAACACACACATATCGGCTGCCTCTATATATCGCGAACTCTGTAACATCCTAATCTCATGAGTCACTTGACTTAGTCCGTCGCTATGATGTATAACCAGGCTCATTCGAGTAAAAGGTTTGAATAAAAAATAATGATTATTATTTTAATTATAATAAGCCTATGAGAACATAATTAATAATACATGTTTTAACCAGGATTTACTATCTAAATAAATTTAGATGAGGTTATATTTTCACCGCAGATACAATTATTGGCACATCTCGTTTCGTTTCCTTTCCCCTGCAATTTTTGCAGCATTATCGTGGACGGGCAAGTTTTGTGACATGTGGATTCTACGATATCAAATCTCGATGCTACATTTCTGATTACGCACTTATTTCCTGCAAACCTACTTTACTGTTTACTGTTTACTGTTTTTTTTAGGGTTTCTATGAGGTAAAAACAAATATAATTGTTCCAAATTTTGACAGAATCACAGTCATATAATATATTTTAATATGTACCATAGAAATGTCAGAAGTTGCGTCTCAGTTGAAGTGCAGGATAAACCATTCTTGTTTTTGCTTTTAAAATCTGATTTCTCATACATTTCTGCCAGTTTTTCGTACATGGACTTCGATAATCGAAAATTTCTTCTGAACTGGAAAATGAAAAGTATAGATTTTATTACAATTCATAGCTCAATTTTCAACTAAAACAATTCATTTTCAAATTAAAAAAAAAAACTAGTGTCAACAAAAAATAAATTACTTTATTTTAAAATTTTCTTTAATGGAGCCTTTTCAGTTGAAAATTCATTTATTTTGTCCAATATTCGTTCTGCTTGTTAGAAAATTAATCCTCTTGGTTGCAAATTCATCTCTAATTGTAAATTAAAAAGTTTTCTGTAATTTTTTCTCCCATTTTTTTCCTCAAAGTACGACTAATTAGTTTCATCCCTCTAGTGCTTTTGTAACCCCAGCCCCAATCAAACCCTAATTATTATGAAATTCTTTAAAAATATATAATTTTGAAAAGTCCAAAATTGTTCAATGATTATTGATGCATTTAGTATCGAAAGTGCCTCTAAAAAGTTTCATCCCTCTAGTGCATGCGTAACCTTCGCTCACAAATCAACCCCTAATTATTATTAAAATCTTTAGAAATACATAAATTTAAAAAGTAAAAATTATTTCCAATGATTGTTGCTGCATTTTGTCCTGAAAGTACGACAAATTAGGTTCATCCATCTAGTGCATGTGTAACCCCCGCCCCCAATAAACCCCTAATTATAATTAAATTCTTTAAAAATACAGAATTCTGAAAAGTCCAAAATTGTTCAATGATTATTGTTGCATTTAGTGTCGAAAGTGCCTCTAAAAAATTTCATCGCTCTAGTTCATGTGTAAACTCCGCCCCTAAATCAAACCCTAATTATTATTAAAATCTTTGGAAATACATAAATTTAAAAAATAAAAATTATTTCTAATGATTATTGCTGCATTTAGCTTTGAGAGTACGAGTAAAGTTTCATCCCTCTAGTGCATGTGAAACCCACCCCGAATCAACCCCTAATTATTATTATATTCTTGAAAAATACAACATTTTAAAAAGTCAAAACTTGTTCAATGATTGTGTCTGCATTTTGTCCTGAAAGTACGACAAATAAGTATTATCCACCTAGTGCATGTGTAACCCCGCCCCAATAACCCCCTAATTATTATTAAATTCTTTAAATAAAACATCATTTTGAAAAGTTAAAAATTATTCAGTGAATATTTCTGCATTTAGTGTCGAAAGTGCCTCTAAAAAGTTTCATTCCTCTAGTGAATGTGAAACCCACCCCGAATCAACCACTAATTATTATTATATTCTTGAAAAATACACAATTTTGAAAAGTCAAAACTTGTTTAATGATTATTGGTGCATTTTGTGCCGAAAGTACGACTAATAAGTTTCATCCCTCTAGTGCATATGTAACACCCGCCCCAAATCAACCCCTAATTATTATTAAATTCTCTAAAAATACATACTTTTAAAAAGTCAAAAATTGTTCAATGATTATTGCTGCATTTAGTGTTGAAAGCACGACTAAGGTTTCATCCCTCTAGTGTATGTGACACCCACCTCGAATCAATCCCCTAGTTATTGTTAAATTCCTTAAAAATAGAAAATTTTGAAAAGTCAACATTTTTTTAGCGATTATTGCTGCATTTAGTGTCGAAAGTACCTCTAAAAAGTTTCATCTCTCTAGTGCATGTGTAACCTCCGCCCCCAAATCAAGCCCAAATAATTATTAAAATCTTTAGAAATTCATAAATTTTACAAGTAAAAATTATTTCCAATGATTATTGCTGCATTTAATGTTGAGAGTACGACTAAAGTTTCATCCCT
>NC_046658.1:1493594-1501085 GCF_010883055.1 Belonocnema kinseyi
AACCCCTAATTATTATTATTTTCTTGAAAAATACACAATTTTGAAGAATCAAAACTTGTTCAATGATTATAGGTGAATTTTTTTGCCGAAAGTACGAATGCTAAGTTTCAGCCCTCTTGTGCATGTGTAACCTCCGCCACCAAATCTACCCCTAATTATTATAAAATTCTTTAAAAATACAGAATTCTGAAACGTTAAAATAGTTTTCAATTATTATTGCTGCGTTTAGTGCCAACATCACCTCGTTATAAATACCATATTTCGGAAAGTCAAAATATTTACGATTATTGCACACTTACTAAAAGGATGAAACTTCTTAGTGGTGCTTTCGGCACTAAATGCAACAAAAATTAGTGTAAACAATTTGAGTTTTGTAATTCTGTAGTTTGCACCAATTTTACATTCTTTAATTTTTTTGTATTTGTAAAAATTTCAAAGTTCAGACTCATGAAAATTCTTCTTTCTTGGTTGAATTTATCTGATTTTGATAGAAGAAAACATCTTTTCCGGTTCAAATATCAACTACCGCATTTTTCGTTCAGAATTCATTCCTTTTTAGAAATAAAAATTTAATTACTGAGTTGAATTTTAAATTTTGGTGGAAAATTAATTTCTTCGATAGAAGGTTGATTATTTTCATTTAAAATTCAGCGCTTTTGTTTAAAATAGACATATTGTTTTGAAAATAATTTTGTACTTTTGGGTAGTAATTTTCTTTATGGATGGTCCATTATATTTGTATAAGAACAAAAAAAATTGGAATTTATAATGGAATTCAGAGACTTTCTAGACAAACTGAAGAAATACTTCATACATGTTTCAAGCAGATTGTTTTCTAAAATGCGAAATATGTTAATTGCTGTATTATAAAACATTTTGATTCTATTATAAACACATGAAAATTTGCAAATGTTGTTTACTATACCTCTTCATCGCTGCACTCGTTGGTTTTTTCTGTGTAGTCGCTCACTTTTGGACGCTCAGTTTTGGCATAAAGTAAATTAATAGCCTCTTCCATTCACTGATCATCACTATCACTTGAATCGTCATCTTCACTATCACTTGAGCTTTCTAAAAGTTCATTAATAACTAAAAGATGTTGCCTGTTTTCTTCCGCCATGATAAAATTAATCCAAGAATGCGAGGTTGTAAATTACAAACATGCACCGTCGAAACTGTCGATGCTACTACTGTATTTTTCCTATTGCAGCGAAGAGCAGAACAGAGCGCATACTCGAAAACGGGTTTCAGTTTCGTCTACAATAGAATTTGCATCTCGTTTATGCAAAATCCACTGTCTGAGTAAGTGGCCGTCAAGACGAATGCAATTTCCTCTTGCACCTGGTGCAGCATTGTCAAACCGACTACCTGAAACAAAACGTGCGGATCCGGAATATTCTTGGGAGCATGCGACTGAGCAAAAGAAATTTTCAAAAAGAATATAACAAGGCGATAAATTGTAGTTTATTTATTTGGTTCAATTATACTCATCACATTTAGAGAAAATCTAAAAGCACGTCTATATATGGGGTCGTGCAGAAATTGCATAAAATATCGCGGGCGTGTGCTCGGGGAGGGAGGGGGGCACGATTGCTCCATGCTGTTTTAAATGGGGTGCAATTTCTGTTAACAATTCATCTTTCTTTTGGCTGAAGATTGATTTATAATAATACTTCAAAATTGTACTGCTTGACTGAAAATTAGGACTTTTTTGAAAACTCTTAATTTTGTATTTTTTGTAGAAAATCCATTTTCCCTTGAAAATGCAACTTTTTGGTGAAGAATTAATATGCTTATCTTTATTAATCAACTTTCTTTATTAAATTCAAGTGCGCTATTTATTTTATTAAAAGAATTTTCGGAGGAAAAATGTCCACTATTATATTTTGTATTAAAAGTTCATTTTTCAGTTTGAAAATTCAGTAATTTTTACTCTCAATTATTCTTAATTTTTCTTAACAGAAACTTATATTTAAAAATTTTTAAACAAATTAAGTATATGTGTGTTTTTTTCATTATCCAATGTTTGAGATTAGACTGAAAAATACTGTTGGCTAAATGAAAATAGAAAGTCCCTGTTTTTTGTTTTTCACTACTCATCATAGAGAATTCACAATGGCAATGCGGCAGCAGTGTAACAGGTACACTTTGCGAACTTCGCCTATTCCTTTGTTAAAGCTCGAAGCTCGTCTAAGTCCTCAACAACCACCATACCTAAATCTTCTGTATTCATAAAGTGCCTTTAAGGGTTATGCCTTCCATTCATTAGAATACGGGTAGTATCCATTTGATCGGGCGAAGACCAAAGGGGTGCGAGCTAATTGGGATCCTTCCCCTTCCAGTGGGACCTTACCCCTCATACCTGTCTTGGCGCGCTTAGTCGTCAGAATTGCCGGAGCGGAGGGTCAATTGTCGCTAATGATAATTAGTAGGTTCTACATTTGAAGTTGTAAATGTGCTTAAAGTTTTGAACCATCTAATGAATGACATTTTTTCTGGTAAGTTTTTAAACCAGAAAAATGCTTAAATGTTTGTTCATTTATATTTGAAATAATACTGTATCATTGAAACAGAATTTTAATGCATATTTTAAATTGCAGTTGGAACAATATTAATGGGTGAAAAATAAATTGGGGGAAATATTTTGTTCATTTGAATTTGCGGAACCTCAGGTACATAAGTTCTAAATATACTATTTTTTAAAAAAATAAACCATTTTTTATGCCGGGAGAATGTATTTTCTTAAAAATAGCATTTTATAATTTTTCGCGTTAACGATACAAGATATTACATTTTTGGTATCTGCTGTTTCGTTTTTCAAAAAAATAAGGTAAAAGTCACAAGTGTGGTTTTTTGTGTTATTAAATATAATAATGGAGTTTGGTAGTTTAGCTTGGGGTTTCCAGAACATGAATTTGGTGATTAGTTTAATTTCCACCTTTCTGTAGTGTTTTGCTTGGATGCTCTCGGAATGTGTTCAGGTAAAAGTGATAGGGGTGGTTTTTAGGGGTTATTGAATTTATTTAATTCATGTGTTATTATTATTTATGTGATTTTATTCAACTTTTACTCGGGTAAACCCGGTTATACATCATAGCCACGGACTAAGTCAAGTGACTAATGAGATTAGAATATTATACGATATTAATATTATACGAATTTAATACTATGGTTGAAACCTCCTGCGATGATTTTGTATGTATACAATTACGGGCGGCAACGAGCGTTGGAGGTGACAACAGTCACCTATGGATGCTTTCTTAGAGCTACCATTTGCCACTTCACGCCTGTAGCCGAAATCACAATGGGATGAATAGATGCATAATTCCCATTCCTCCATATGGTCTTTACTTCATGCCTTAACTCGCTATACTTGTCGATCTTGGTTGTATAGGTTTACTGCAAATTTCGGAAAATTTCGGAAAATTTTCTCGCATCACGATGTCAGGTCGATTGACCCGGATGTAATGATTCGCTTGGATAGTAACATCCCCATATAAGATGTAATCTTCGCTTTCTAAAACGGGCATTGGAATGTATCTATAGAAAGGCATCCATTCTTTTAAGAGTCCTCGGTTTAGGGCAAGTTGTTGATGTCTAATGTATTGCAATGATGAATCCTTCCGTCTCTGGATACAGAACACCCTTTCTTAGCCAAATATTAGATGCCTCACTATCCACTTCATTTTGATCTAACGTGTTGGGGTGCTCGCCATGGATGGCTTTCTGCCTCCATTGTATTTCTAATTCCTCTATGTTTTCTGCCCTGATATTCAAGGCCCCATCTGAGGACAAATTTAAGGGCGTGTATTCAAGATCCGCTTGACAGATGGTACTGTAAAGCGCAACATTTCGTTTGCTGTTAAAATAGTCTCGCAACTGTATAACTTGTGACTCACACAATTTTTTGACATCTATAACGCCCCTATCCCCTAAATGTCGTGGTGGAACTACCCTTTCAATCGCTGAATATCTGTGGTGCATTCGGTGCTTCGTCATTTCTACGCGAAAAATTCTGTTTAACTTTTCAAGGTCGTTGTTAGACCATTTTATGAGCCCGAAGGAGTACGTGAGGACAGGGATGGCATATGCGTTGATCGCCCTGATTTTGTTTGCCGAGTTGAGAAAACTCTTCATAATTAATCTGAGTCTCGTAGTGAAGGCAGTCGTTAGGCTTGTCTTAACTATCGTATGTTTAATGCCCTTAGATTCAAGAATACCCAGATATTTATATGATTCGCCTGCAGCCATTGCCTCGATGTCATTTTCGAACTCCTTCTCTAACTCTGCGGTCCCTAATTTCCCTCTGATTAAATGCACTGTTCTACATTTATCTAGTTCGAACTCCATGTGGATATCATTGGAAAACTGCTTTGTGACATCGATCACTTGCTGCACGTTTCTGGCTTGAACTAGCGTACAGCTTCAGGTCATCCATGTAAAGATGGGTCACTTGATGGCCATCCTCATTATCATGAATTCTGAAACCATGAGACATGCTGTTTAGTGTTTTGCTCAAAGGGATTCAACGCTAAACAGAACCATAGTGCGCGGAAGGAGTCTGCTTGACATATACCCGTCGTAAAGTGTATTGATCTAGATATCCTTGGTTGTTCATGATCAGAATAGTTTATTCTTGTACCCTAGAGCCTCATCGCATGCCTTACAAAGTCAATAATGCGTGGGCAGGTTTTGTAAAGTTTTAAGACTTAAAGCAAATAGTCATGCGGAACGGAAGGAAACGCTTGCTTGTAGTCAATATATGCCATGTGTAAGTTCCTTTGATACTTACGAGCTTGAGGCATGTGCAACAGCGTCTATAGTGACTAGATCTTTACAGCCTAGTGAGTTTTTACACCCTTTTTGTTCTTCTGTAAGAATGTCATTCTCGTCGCAATGAGAATATACCTTATCTGCGATGATAGCTCTAAGACATTTATAAATTGTTGGAAGACAGGCTATCGGTCGAAAGTCAGATGGATTTTGAGCGTCTGTTTTTTTTTGGTATCATATACGTAGAACCTTGGAGCATAAAACCTGGCATCAGATCTGGGTGTTCAATGATCTTCTGAAAACACCTTGCCAACGCAAGATGCACACTCATCAGGTAATTGTACCAGAAGTTGTGCACCATGTCCGAACCTGGAGCTTTCCAATTACTTGTCCTTTTCAAGACCGCTGAAACATCCAAAGCTGTGATGTTTGTCAGATGCATTTCAGGGTTATTTCTTGCCCCTACTTCCTCCAGTTTGAACCACGCAGTGTCCAAATAGCATCTGTTCATTTTTCCCCAAACACCCCACCAGTAGTTAGTCATATCTTCCAATTGAGGGACTTCGGTGCCTTGGTGGTTATTTGGCTTTCCTCTCAGTTCACGATAGAACCTTCTTTCATCTGTCTGAAAGTTTTGATTTTGTTTCCTTCGTGCATTACTTTTCTTGTATCGACGCAGTCTGGCAGTAAGAACGTCAAGTCTCTCTCGTTGAGAGTCTAAAATGTCATCCAATATTGCTGGTGTTAATGTCTCGATGTGCCGAGGGTGGATGATTTTAGTAAAATGGTTCATCAGCTTTCTGGTTCTATTTCCTTTTTTATATTGAGTTAATCGATCCAATTTGCACCTTACTTTGCTGACATCAATATCCAACCTGATCTTCCATGGTGGATCTCGATCCCTGGCTGGGACAAAAACTGCATTTGCAGGCCTAGTTTTCCGGCCCAACGTTCTAACGGTTGCCACAGCTGCACAGTATACAAGAGTTTGCACCTCTAACGCAGTTTGTGCTACGTTCAAATACGTAGGTAAAACCTTGCTGTCGAGATGTGCTATTAGTGCACGAAGATCATTTGTGATGTTCATTTTGGACAGAGAATGCCTTAGTCTTGATTCTACATATCTGAACTCTAGTAAAGCATGACCAAAATTCCTTTCCAGGTGCTATAGTTTTTCTGAGATTTCCCTATCCACATCATTGTTAGTAATATCCGGATGTGGTTCTAATAGATCCGGTGCATGATGATCATTATCCCTAGCACCTATGCCTTCAGCATCAATCAAGTCTTCGTTATCCACATCTTCCAAGGCGAGCTCATCAATAGGAAGCTGCCGTTCCACTTCCATTTTAATAGCAGCTATTTCGACAGCCGAAAGCAGTCTGATTACAGACATTGAGCGTTCTTGATCTGCCAGATTCTGCTCATTTATTTTTGTGGCCATTTTCGTCGCTTTTTTGATTGCAGAACCTCTGCTTCTGCCTCTGGTTGTATAAGGTCATCCAACTCTGGAGGAAGTGATGGTGTTGGATCATCAATAGGTTGAGGAAGAACATCAAATGCTCCTGCTTGACCGTTTGACGCGGCTTTCTTTAACTGATTTTCATTGCCGTCGTTTTTCCACGTCAAATCAACCTGTTGTTTAATCTCCATTGCTCGGTCTTCTGTAACATGTAGATTAGTCCTGATGTCCTTCACCTAAGCGATAATATCTCTTCGCGCGACTGTTTGTATATTAGGACACTTTGCAGCAAATTTTGTTCTTGAATTGTATCCTTTTTCCATTTTTGTATCAAACTTCGTACTTTCGTAATAGAAACGCACCAATTCCTCTTTCATTGTGATATCCCAATTGATTCTCTCCCATGGTATTTCTGTCGAGGTGGCTGGCTGCAAATAGATAGCGCTAGCCAAAGCATCCTCGGCAGGCACAGTTGATGGTCCACTGCTTACCGTTTGTCGCAGATGTTCTTGCTGGACAGCTGTTTGATTAGTGAGGTCTGCCTGACCATCTCGCAGCTCACCATCGCCACCGTCCCGCATGCTGTGACCCCCAGCTGTGGCTTCAGGGGCACCCCGACGATCCTCAGGAAGCTACAACTGTTTTAAAATCTTTAATATATTTTCCATTTTTCATTAATGGATTCTGGTGTTCTACTTAGACCCTCTCCTCTTCGTTATCAGCTTATTTGGCATGGGAAGCCCTGTCAGTAGCAATGCTACAGCGTGACTCTAATCGGTGGGGAAGGGAGTAATGTGAGGAACGGTTTATAGTATTTGTAGATTGATCCAGAAGTCTCGTGTTATTTATTTAAATAAATTTATTTATATAACACGTTCGTATCGCAACACTGCTCCGACCCAAGTTGCTGATCTATCTCTCTAGCAATCACCCCAAGTGTAGATCCTGAGAAATTAGTTATGTAAGGTTCCCCACTTTGGTCCATTAGTATCCAAAGTATTTTGTTTCAGGCTTCATTTACTCTATTGACACTCTTGTTATTAACTATTTGCCGCCATACTTTTCGGTCCTGGCATACTTCTCTAGCTTCTATCACGTCCATGCATTTTTTCATGCGGGCTCTCGTGTTTCTGTGGCTTCTCATGTCTCTTCTAACTACACTGAAACGACATTCGAGGAGCAGCGCCCTCTAAGCTGTAGGACTGTTCCTCGATAAATATTGAGGAGCAGCGCCACGTAATGAAGTAGCAGTAACT
>NC_046658.1:1501185-1507003 GCF_010883055.1 Belonocnema kinseyi
TAACTCTCACTGCGAGTTGCAGAAACACGAAATTAGATAGAGAGCAGCTCCCCGCTTCTGTCGAGTGGTGGTCCCTCGACACGTTGCAACGTGTCGAGGGACCACCATGGTCCACCATTCTTTCTGCGGTCTGGAATTAATTCAGTTAAAAGTGTTATGAGTGCTTTTTTGGGCGAGAGCGAATATTATTATGAAGTTCAAAGTTCAAGTAAAGATTTTTAAATGTTCATTAATAAGCCAAACACGATTTTGTCCGTTTGCTCCCGCCATGAAAATTCAAATACAAGAATGTGCGGCACAGTATGGGGTGATTTAAAAAAAAACGAGATTCAAAATTACATTGTAAATGCAATAATGCACTGACTTCAGATTTTTGTTTGAGAAATTTTAAAATTCTCAAACTAAATTGTTCAGAAAATGGTTTAGGTGAGTTTTTTTAAATTTTTTATTTCAATGCAAGCAGCGATGAAAGTGTTCAATTTTGGAACTTTGTTTTTTTATCTCCTAGATTCTTATGAACAAATTGTATTAATTTAAATTGTATTAATAAACAATCGAAATTGGGGAATATTTTTCTCAAAATATATTTTTCTTCTGCAATTGCTCGCCTCCATCGTCAGGAATGTCAGGATGGATGGTGAATGCAAACTGCAGACAGAATGTGAATAATTGCCCTCTAAACAAATGTGGATCGTCAACCTTTATACACAGAAAAAAAAAATTTATTCTACTCTTGTTGTAATTATATTACCAATAATGTTTTCTGCCAAAATTTAAACATCTGTTATTATCCGTTCATTGTATAAATATATTATTAAACAAATTCCCATTTTAGGAGATTATATAAACAAAAATAAATTGATTTTTTTACCTTGCTAAAAGTATATTGCGAATTATTTATTCGGAAAAACTTCGTTATTACTTTATTGTATAAGATATGGTGTAAGTACATGCACATTGTAGACGCTTGTAAAAGAAAAGACGTCGATTTACTTCTGAACTTGCTCAGTTTATATGTATTTCTAATGAAGTCTTTATACACGAAAAAAATCGTATTTTCTTGTAATAGTTATGAAGTTATATTGATCATGATTGTTTTACCAAAAATGTTGACTTTTTTGGCTATTTCGTCATTGCGTAAACAAATTATATAAAAAAATGAGTATTTAGTTTTGTAACGTTGCGTACAAAAAAAAGCAATTCTCATATTATTTGTGTTGAGATAATAAAACAATAGAGGTTTTCTTGTATTTTTTTAAGCACCTTGTTTTTCATTAATTATTGACGAGGTAATTTAAAACAAAATTAAAATAAATGATTCTTAAAAATATCAATATACCGTTATTGCATTTACATTTCCATTTATATTTTTCGAAAGTCATCTATTAAATTAATAACAAATAATGTCACCGTATATAAAATTTAGCAATTTGCAAGCAGACCGAAATTATTCGAAAAGAGTTCGCGTAAAAAAACAACACAAAAATCAACATTTTTGTCTAGAGAGTCATGTATAATAATTTGTCTACAAAATAAACAAATATTTATCAACGGTAACATTTTGTCAGAAAACATAATTATTGATATAATTACAAGGAAGTTAGAAGGAAGAACGTTTTGTTCCTGCCCATACATTACTGCGATGTAAATTTGTTAATATATATATATATATTTTTAACACTTTGTTTATAGAATTAATCATTAATAATAAGTCTTCAATTTTAATCGCCATATATCATCCTAACGATGAAGGCAAGCTGTTTCACTGTTTGCATCAATATACAAATTAAATAAGCAAAGTAATAAAACATCGTTTGCACCATTTTCTGGAAACTTTAGTCCTTAATGTTGCTTTCAAAAATCTATATAATCTAATAATCTACAATTATTTTAATTGAAAATTTAACTACTCAATTAAAAATAGATATTTTCTGCAAATATTTTGCCTATTTTAGTAGTACGTGAATCTTTTTAGTAAAAATGAAACTTTTTGGTTGACAATTAATCTCATTCGGTAGCGGATACAACTGCTTTGTTAAAAATTGGTATGTTTTATTTCAAATCCATAGCGCTTTATTCAAAATAGAAATCTTTTTTGGTTGAAGTAACAATTGTTATTGGTATTGAAAATTTAACTTTTATTTCATAAACAATTCGTCCTTTTCCTGGAAAATTCAAGAATTGTTTAAAAAAATTAACGTCTTTGTAGAAAGCTCATCTTGTATGGTATAATAAAATTATATAGTATGTAGTTATATAGCATAATAAAATTGTATAGTATAATACATAGTATAATACATTCTGGATAGCATTTAATACCCCAAACTGTCGGATGCAGGTACGTGTTTCGACTAAAGTACCATTTCTACCTAGAATATACCCTGGAGCCGAGCAGGTAACACGAATTCGATTATTACGCAGCCCTGGTGTAGAGTTGTCAACACGAATATCTGAAACGCACCGCGCCGGTACACTGTTGTCAAATCGAACACTCGAATCTGCTTCGGTGCATGCCGGGGTGCTCTTGGAGTACAACAGGGCAGGATAACCGGATACGCTATTAATGATACATCGGTTTTTATGGGAAAAAAACCTTAAAAATCAAGGTTTTTGCGTTTAGCTCAGCCAATACATAAAATTTTTCAAAATATTTGGAGAAAATTAGTGATGAAAATACAAGAAGATGACTTTCTTGGAATCTGAAATGATTTGCGGCCAGTTCTTGTGTCATAAAGCAGGCAAGTACCGTCATACTAATACCGTTGCGGAAAATACGTGGTTTGAGAGGTGCCACATTTCCGCAGCGGCCTGTATGCTAATTTCATACTCTTGACAATACTTTCGAAGAGGAAGGTCGCATTGGAGGTGTCGGTGAAATAGACGAAATAGATGAGTGCAAAATCGGCCGTCGAAAATACGAGAGAGGGCATGTAGTGGAAGGATCATGAATCCTCGGAATGATCCACTGAGGACATCCCTACAGCTATCGGTTGGAAATCTGTCCCGAAAATAAGAGATCAGGCTACTTTAATAGAATTAATAAAAAAAACACGTAGCGGAAGAGACGGAGATCCACACCAATTGTTCGAAGGTTTATATTAACCTCGAAGATCGCGGTTTCGTCCACAAAACTGTGAATCATTCCGCAGAGTTCGTGAATCGCGATACCGGAGCGCACACTAAGAATGTCGAGTTCTCTTGGCGGTGGATGCGACGATTGCTCTCACGAGAAGGAATGCACAATAGCAATCTCGCAGGCTATCTCTGCGAATTTCTGTGGCGACGACGGCTCGAGAAAATAGGTGCTGATCCGTTTAAGAAACTAATCGCGAATATTAAAGTCTGTTAGCCTGGCCACTGAATATAAACAGCATTCTTAATTAAAATAAATTAAAATATATTATATGATAATAAAATCATAATAATACAAAATAAATAAGGTAATGCAGAAAATTACAAAATATGGAAATACGATGAAAAAAGAATATCGAGTGTACAGGTAGGTATTTGACCAATATTACATCTGTAACCAGTCACAGGGGTGCCTTCCGGCCCCATAAAACCTAGAAAAGGGGTGTGGGATTAACCAAAACTTTTTCTGTAGCCAATCACAGGGGTGCCTTGACCGCCCACCCCCCACATGGGACCTGAAAGCGGGGTAGGTATTCGAATATTATTTCTCTGACTAGTCACAGGGGTATGTCCCGGAAGTTAGATCCGCAAACTTATTTTTTCTAAATAATTTAAGTTGTGCTAAATTGTGCTAGACTTGTGTTCATTTGTGCCGTATATAGTTTTTTGAAAAATCAAAAATTACGGGCACAGTTTTTGAGAAACGTTTTTTTTTTGCTAGATCCGCAACTTCTTACTAGAGTAAAAAGAAAGGTTGTGCTAGGCGGCTCGAAGTATACACAATTTTGTGTAAGAAAACAAATTTACAAAAAACTAACCGTTCAAAAAAAAAAACTAAAAACCAAAAAATTTTATTATTTTTTAAAATTTCGAAAAACTAAAACTTGTGCTAGTTTGTGCTCGATAAATGCAGTCCTTATTCCCTCTAACAAAATTACGCGAGATCACTAGTTTTCATACGAAAACTCAAAATGTAAAATTCAAAAAAAATACAAGATCCAAAAATAACTAAATTTCTGAAAAATAAAACTTGTGCTAAGTTGTGCTCGATAAATGCAGTCTTTATTCCCTCCAACAAAATTACGTGAAATCAACAGTTCTCTTACGAAACCTCAAAATGTAAACTAAAAAACACGAAATGTCCAAAAATAGTCATATTTCGAAAAAATTAAACTTGTGCTGAGCTGGTCTCGACAAATGCTGTTTTTATTCTTCCGGACAAAATTACGTGAGATCCACAGTTCTCTTACGAAAACTCAAAATGTAAACTCAAAAAACATGAAATGTCCAAAAACAGTCAAATTTTGAAAAAAAAAAACTTGTGCTGAACTGTTCTCGACAAATGCTGTCTTTATTCCCTCTAACAAAATTACGTGAGACAAACAGTTCTCATACGAAAACCCAAAATGTAAACTCAAAAAACACGATCTGTCCAAAGATAGTCACATTTCGAAAAAATGAAACTTGTGCTAAGTTCTGCTCGACAAATACAGTCTTTATTCCCTCTAACAAAATTACGTGAGATCAACAGTTCTCACACGAAAACTCAAACTGTAAACTCAAAAAACACGAAATGTCCAAAAATAGTCACATTACGAAAAAATGAAACTTGTGCTGAGTTGTTCTCGACAAATGCTGTCTTTATTCCCCCTAACAAAATTACGTTAGATCAACAGTTCTCGTGCGAAAACTCAAAATGTAAAACTCAGAATCATACAAGATCAAAGAATAACTAAATTTCGAAAAAATAAAACTTGTACTAAGTTGTGCTCGAAAAATACAGTCTTTATTCCCTCTATAAAATTACGTGAGATCAACATTTCTCATACGAAAACCCAAAATGTTAACTCAAAACACACGAAATATCCAAAACTTGTCAAATTTGGAAAAAATGAAACATCTGCTGAGTTGTTCTCGAGAAATGCTGTCTTTATTCTCTGTAACAAAATTACGCGAGATCAATAGTTCTCTTACGAAAACTCAAAACGTAAACTCAAGTTTTCACATGAGAACTGTTGATCTCACGTAATTTTGTTATAGGGGATAAGGACTGCATTTGTCGAGCACAACTCAGCACAAGTTTCATTTTTTCGAAATTTGACTTTTTTTGTGTTTTTTGAGGTTAGCTTTTGAGTTTTCATATGCGAACTGTTGATCTCACGTAACTTTGTTAGAGGGAATAAAGACTGCATTTGTCGAGCACAACTCAGCAAAGGTTTCATTTTTTCGAAATTTGACTTTTTTTACATTTTGTGTTTTTTGAGTTTAGCTTTTGAGTTTTCATATAAGAACTGTTGATCTCTCGTAATTTTGTTGGAGGGAATAAAGACTGCATTTGTCCAGCACAAATCAGCACAAGTTTCATTTTTTCGAAATTTGAATACTGTTTTACATTTTGTGTTTTTGGAGTTTAGCTTTTGAGTTTTCATATGAGAACTGTCGATCTCACATAATTTTGTTAGAGGGAATAAAGACTGTATTTGTCCAGCACAAATCAGCACAAGTTTCATTTTTCCGAAATTTGACTATTTTTTTTCATTTTGTGTTTTTTGAGTTTAGCTTTTGAGTTTTCATATGAGAACTATTGATCTCTCGTAATTTTGTTGGAGGGAATAAAGACTGCATTTGTCCCGCACAAATCAGCACAAGTTTAATTTTTTCGAAATTTGAATACTGTTTTACATTT
>NC_046658.1:1507103-1511312 GCF_010883055.1 Belonocnema kinseyi
AAGTTTCATTTTTTCGAAATTTGAATACTGTTTTACATTTTGTGTTTTTGGAGTTTAGCTTTTGAGTTTTCATATGAGAACTGTTGATCTCACGTAATTTTGTTATAGGGAATAAGGACTGCATTTGTCCAGCACAACTCAGCACAAGTTTCATTTTTTCGAAATTTGACTTTTTTTTGTGTTTTTTGAGGTTAGCTTTTGAGTTTTCATATGCGAAATGTTGATCTCACGTAACTTTGTTATAGGGAATAAAGACTGCATTTGTCGAGCACAACTCAGCACAAGTTTCATTTTTCCGAAATTTGACTATTTTTTTACATTTTGTGTTCTTCGTATTTATCTTTTGAGTGTACATATGAGAACTGTTGATCTCACGTAACTTTGTTAGAAGGAATAAAGACTGCATTTGTCCAGCACAAATCAGCACAAGTTTCATTTTTTCGAAATTTGAATACTGTTTTACATTTTGTGTTTTTGGAGTTTAGCTTTTGAGTTTTCATATGAGAACTGTCGATCTCACATAATTTTGTTAGAGGGAATAAAGACTGCATTTGTCCAGCACAAATCAGCACAAGTTTCATTTTTCCGAAATTTGACTATTTTTTTACATTTTGTGTTTTTTGAGTTTAGCTTTTGAGTTTTAATATGAGAACTATTGATCTCTCGTAGTTTTGTTCGAGGGAATAAAGACTGCATTTGTCCAGCATAACTCAGCACAAGTTTTATTTTTTCGAAATTTGAATACTGTTTTACATTTCGTGTTTTTTGAGTTTAGCTTTTTGACATAATTTTGTTAGAGGGAATAAAGACTCCATTTGTCGAGCACAACTCAGCACAAGTTTCATTTTTTCGAAATTTTACTTTTTTTTGTGTTTTTTGAGGTTAGCTTTTGAGTTTTCATATAAGAACTGTTGATCTCTCGTAATTTTGTTGGAGGGAATAAAGACTGCATTTGTCCCGCACAAATCAGCACAAGTTTAATTTTTTCGAAATTTGAATACTGTTTTACATTTTGTGTTTTTGGAGTTTAGCTTTTGAGTTTTCATATGAGAACTGTCGATCTCACATAATTTTGTTAGAGGGAATAAAGACTGCATTTGTCCAGCACAAATCAGCACAAGTTTCATTTTTCCGAAATTTGCCTATTTTTTTACATTTTGTGTTTTTTGTTTAGCTTTTGGGTTTTCATATGAGAACTATTGATCTCTCGTAATTTTGTTGGAGGGAATAAAGACTACATTTGTCCAGCACAACCCAGCACCAGTTTCATTTTCCGAAATTTGACTTTTTTTATATTTTGTTTTTTGAATTTAGCTTTTGGGTTTTCATATGAGAACTATTGATCTCTCGTAATTTTGTTGGAGGGAATAAAGACTACATTTGTCTAGCACAACCCAGCACCAGTTTCATTTTCCGAAATTTGATTTTTTTTATATTTTCCTTTTCCTAAATTTAGATTTTGAGTTTTCATATGGGAACTGTTTATCTCACGTAATTTTGTTAGAGGGAATAAAGACTGCATTTGTCGAGCACAACTCAGCACAAGTTTCATTTTTCCGAAATTTGACTATTGTTTTACATTTTGTGTTTTTTGAGTTTAGCTTTTGAGTTTTCATATGAGAACTGTTGATCTCACATAATTTTTTTAAAGGGAAGAAAGACTGCATTTGTCCAGCACAACTCAGCACAAGATTCATCTTTCCAAAATTTGACTTTTTTTACATTTTGTGTTTTTTGAATTTAGCTTTTGAGTTTTCATATGAGAACTATTCATCTCACGTAATTTTGTTAGAGGGAATAAAGACTGCATTTGTCCAGCACAACTCAGCACCAGTTTCATCTTTCCGAAATTTGACTATTTTTGGACATTTAAAGGGTAAAACGGTAAAATATAAAGTATAAGTCTTCAAGGTTTAAATCAAATAAACTAAAAGTTCTTAAATGTTGATATGAATAATAGTTTTTCTATTTTTAATTACTTGAATGATTCTAATGTATTATTACATTATAATAAAAATACACAAGAAATTATAAACATTATACTTTTTAATATTTAGTATATTGTATTAATGGTTAAGATAGTTTAAATATTATCAGTATGAAAGCTATTAAGTTTACTGTACACTTAGTCATATATTTATTTAAAAATTGAATTAAAATATGGAGATATGAATCAAATATTGAGTAAAGATATCGATGTATAGATCCGAACTCTCGAGCAGGGCACGACTCAATCCGTTCAAACGGAGTAAAAAGTTTTTTTCTCCGTCGCAACAAATGAGGTTGAACGTTAGCAGCAAGCAATTAAACGTGGAAAAAGGGATTTTGTTATTAAACCTGGACATTTAGTGTGTTGATATCACTTTTTAAAGTATCAGATAATTTGGAAAAAGGAAGTTTTAGCTCATGATTGAACGGTTATGGCCGTAAATATTACGATTTGTTTACACCGATGTCCTTTAACCTAAAATAACCGAATGGCTCTGACGCTTTCGTGTATACATTGATTTATAAATTTTGAGATATTCTTGTTGTGGCCGAACTTTTAGATTAGTTTGATAATGTGTAAAATGATAGTTTTAATATTTTCAGAAGTTTTAAAAATATTTTAAGAGCCTTCCTATCTTTAAGAAAAATGTAAAAGTAACATTATTAACAGTTTTTCATTATCGCTGAGTTTCTATATTTATGAACGATTGCATTAATTTATTAATAAATGCAATTATTAAACTATATTACAATATTAAAATAATGTTTTTTTTTGTATGGTCATAATGATAAAAGAAACCTAAATTAAAACTAGTGGGTTTACCATCTCAATTTCCAAACTGACCATTGTTCGAAGGCTGAGTTTTTTATTAGACGTTTCAGAATCCTTTGTCAAAAAATCGCCCTTTATTAAATGACCGGGTTTTTTTCAGCAGCCTTCGAACAATGCTCGTGGCAGTTTGGAAATTGAGACTTCGAAACCCCTGGTTTTAATTTAAGTTTATCATACCATTATGACTGCAAAAAAATTATTATGTTATAAATTTAATTTACTTTAATACATGAATTTATTAAGAAATTAATGTAATTGAACATAAGTGTTGAAACTCAGCGATAATTCAACACTGCCATTAATGTTATTTTTAATTTTTCTTAAAGATAGTAAGGGTCTAAAAATATTTTTGAATTTTCAGAAACTATTGAAACTATAATTTCACACACTGTCACAATAATCTAAAAGTTCAGTAAGAAGAAGAATATATTAAAATACGAAAATCAATGTTGTCATGAAATCGAGAGACCCACTGATTATTTTGGGTTAAAGGACATCAGTGTAATAAAATCGTAATACTTACCGCAATAACCGATCCATCAGGAGATAAAACTTCCTTTTTCCAAATGATCTGACCAGTCAAAAAGTTATCTTCGCACACTACGTGTCCAGGATTAACAATGATATCCTTTTTGCCACGCTTAATTGCTTGTTGAAAACTTTCAAACTCATTTTTAGGAATGCAGAAAAAAACTTTTTTTACTCCGCTTGAGCAGATTGAGTCGTACCCTAATTTACAGTTTGGAGCTATACATGGATGTACACCTATTTTGATTACATATTTATCCGTAAATGAATAAAATACACCAAAAAGACTATACAGTTATGACATTTCACAAGTTTTTACATGCAAAATAATAACAGTCAACGGGCAGACCGGGCGTCGCAGCGGTAGCGCCAATGTTTCAAGACTAGCCGCTCTTCACAAAACTGACTCGCGCCTCTAATGCAAAAGCGAAAATCGTGTCACAGTAAAAGTCCAATTTTTTCTTGCGCGTCCAAAATCAAGCCAGTCGCTCGGTTTTTGCCAGTCAAGAGAGAATGACGCAACATTGCTTCCCACCTCGCCTCACTCTGGCTGGCCAAAACCGAGCGACTGGACGCGCAAGAAAAAATTGAACTTTTACAGCGAGTTTTAATCGTATCCTAATGATTTTTTTTTTAATTGGGGTAGAATTGGAAAATAATTGTAATGGCATATATGAAGATAGCTTCAACATTCAAGTTTAGCGAAACATCATGTATTCATAATTAAGTTGACATTTTCCACTAAATTACTTCTGCTGAGGATTTTCCATTATGCTAAAGTTCTGCCATTACATACAGCTTCCCTAGTTAAGGTCTGAAGAATTTCGGGAAAAAAGCTGGGCGCGCGAACCGTATAATGT
>NC_046658.1:1511342-1515652 GCF_010883055.1 Belonocnema kinseyi
ACGGGACTTTTCATTCGCTTCTGCCAAGGGATTTCCAAACGACTAAACTTCTGCTATTGTTTCGCCGCTCTTAGTTAAAACCTGAAGAATGTTTTAAAACAAAATTGACGGGGCCACCTGATTGATTTTTTTTTGCAAATTTTATTTCGTGGAAAACCGGCTGGCATTTTAATATACGCAAAAATTGCAGACTGGCAGAGTAGCCATTTAATGATGTATTAATGTTTTTCTTACAACTTTCGAGCTTTGATCTTGGGCACCAAATCGAGGCTGTTTTATGTAGCTAGATCTCCGACTAATATTGGCTTACTATAGATAAACGCAACTAGGAGTTTCATTTTTTTTTCATGGTTTCACCATGAAGATGACCTAGTAGCCAAATTTCACAATGAAATTCGTAATCAGCGCATCAAAGTACATAAGTATGCGGAGTTTAAGTAAAATCGAAGAATTCAGCTATTCGGAACTGCATCCCTTTATTTATTTGACATAGATATTTAACTTATAAATAGCATTTTAGGATTTAGGTTATAGTAGCACGATGATTGCCTTTTAAACGTACACATGCGACCATCACCCATGCGAGCGACATGTTGCTAATTTGAGGGTGCATATACGTTTCACTCATCGACATGTAGAAATGAACCGATACGGTTGTGACGAGAACAAAAATGGGTTCTAGAGAGAGAACAAAAATGTGAAAAACCTGCAAAATATCCTGTTTCAGTTAGTTTATAAAAAGAACTTGGTAATCTTAAATTCTTCTTAAAATTGAATTAAAAATGCTACAGAAATAATCCTCGTGTGAGATCATAACTAATATAAAAAGTAGCAGAAATTTGAAAAAATAGTCCCATACAATTTTTCAATTATTAAAATTATGTGAAGTCTGAAATCAATAAGTGTGGAAGAAAAAATTAACTTAATTTTTAACAAAAATTTCCGGTTTTCTAACCTTATATTTTAAAAATATTAAAATAAACTTCAATGTTTATTTAAAATGTTACTATTTAGTCAACAAATGATCAAAATTTTGTGTAATTATTCCAATCTGTTCCCGTTGCTTCACTTAAATGCGAATTAAACTAGTAGAGCTCAATAAGAAAGTCAACCTATTTTTGATTATGAAAGTTCATTATATGCGATTGAAAATTCTACTTTAAAATTTTTATTTTACTATTCATTTTTGCGTGCAATTGCAAAATAGGGACGTCACCTTTTTTTTGGCATTAAACTATTAGAATTTTTAATTAACCGATAAATGAAGGTATTTTACTAGTCAGAAATTTAAAATTATTGTTACATTTGTTACTACGATATCTTAAATATGGGTATGTAACGATATCGGAATGATCATATTTAACTGGCCGTGTAGGTGCTTTTAAACATCCGAACGGCCAGAAGGACCCATTTGAAAGGTCACAAAAATAACGTTGTCAAAACCCTACCCTTTTCCAATGTTTCGTGGGGGCGGGAAGGTACCCCTATGATCAGTAAAAATAATAATGTTAGTCAAATCCCTAACCATTTCCAAATTCTCGTTAAATATGATAATTCTAATATATCGCGATAGACCCATATTTGAGACATCATAGTATCAAAAGTAACAATAATTTGAAACTTTTGCCTCATAAAATCGCTTCATTAATCGTTCAATTAAAGATTCTAATAGTTTGTTGCCAAACAATTTTTTTTCCAGCCATAACGAAGGTGACGCTCTTATTCTATAATCTAACCACGGAACTGATTCTTTGCCTTGAGTATGCACAGCATGCCCGCTTTAAAATGAATTCGTTCATAAATCGAATTATAAACTGTTTAGTCTTAAATACTTAAAAAACTAAATGCCCGGGAAAAATTCTTGAAAACTGGAAATTTTTGTAGTCACCCAGCTAATGGAAGTTGAATAACGGGAAAATATACAAACCTTCCTTTTGGATCCCAGCACAAATCTACGACTCCACCGAAATGTCCACTAGGTGCAGGAATAGGGTCCCAATTTGTCGAATCCTTCAAATACCTCCAAATGTGAAACGTCCCTTGATAACCATGAGCTAAAATCGTATGACCTGCAGGTCCGAATTTGCATCCATAAAATCCCAAAGAATTGCCACCAACTTCTCCAACGCGAACGGATTCCATCCAAACCCCATTATCTTTGCTTAATTCCCAGACAACCATGCTTTTATCCAAAGAACAAGATAAGAGTTTCATGGGTTGTGTCCATTTTCCGTCGTTTTCAATCAAAGGATGCCAATTCACACCATAAACCCAGCCTTCATGCCCGCTAAGAATTGACTCTAAAACCACTTCGTACTCTTCATTTACTTTGAAATTTTCTGTTTTTGATTTAATGTCATTAACCGCAGTGTTTTTCCTTTTCACCATGAACTTCCACAAGCGTATTAAACTATCTTGAGATCCACTTGCTAAAAAACAGTTACCGTTATCATCTTGAATGATGTCCATACATGTAATCCAATCTTCATGTCCGATTAAAACCTTCATTTTGACAAAACTACTATCCGCCGAATTTTGGGAAAATAATTGAATCGTGGAATCATCAAAAGCAACTATTAAAAGAGGATTGTTGCTCTGCGGTAGAAAAGATATACAAGCCTGGATTGGTAGTTTTTGTACAAAGGAAAGTGTTTGGAATAAAAGAGCTTCTTTACTAGTATCTCTTTTCCAAAGTCTGAAATCACCGTTTATTGATCCAGTACAAATAAGAAGATTAGACTTCGAGTTCTCAGATGTGTAAATAGCATAACAAACAGAAAGAGGATCGTTTATATTGATAATGGATGTTACTTTGTAATAACTTTCTACTTTACTCCAAATGATGGCAGTACCGTCAGATGATGCAGAAATGAGTTCTGTTTCAAAATTTGTGAGGCTTGATTTAATCCATCGTACAACGTTGACTCTATCACTGTGATGGTAAAGAGTCTGTAAAACTTTTGCATTATTCACCGTTCGGAGATCATAAATTTGTACCGCATTAGAAGCACCGTAACACAAAAGTCCGTTTTTTCCATAATCTGCTGAATGTGGAACACGATTACAGGCACAGCTAATATAACTCACGTGAGAGGCAAAACAGTTCGTCATTTTAAAGAAAAGATTGCGTTAAAGTAGAAAAGAAAATTTGTTATTATGCCTGTAAAATAACATTTCCGGGGGATTTCCAACCTAAAAATGTATAGCCGCGAGCCGCGCGTGCGACATTGCCGTCCGTCATTTCCATGGAGAAAAGATTCAAGGTTGGCGCACAAGAATATTCGTTCAAAGGTATTTTACCTAGATGCGGCAAAGGTTCTAGTTAGGTCACATGTCACCAGGGTTGTGCAGTGACGCGTCACTCGAAGTTTCTGACGTATTATATGTAAAAAATGTGTTATACGTAAAAAAACCTGTAAAAACGTAATAAACGTAATAAAGATGGTGGGCTCGAATAGATCATATAACCTCACTTTTTTAAATTATGCTTTTGTGTACCGACTAACATTGTTGTTGTTTATTAGAACTTCATTTGACATCGAAATATCACCAAGAATATCAAAACTGACACCACTCATTTTAGAATTATTATTTTGACTGCTTTTATATAATTGCATCAGGTTTTCTTCTAATACGTTTATAATTATAACGCACTTTTTTTCTGAAAAAAGTTTTGAAATCAGTGAAAATCCTTTAATGATTTGTTTTTTTATTTTTAAGATATTTGCAGTTCGGATGGTTTGAAAATTTACCTGTAGTTTCTTAACCTTTCTTTAGCCGTATTCGATAATACGAGGTTGCATCCCTGACAAAACGCAACATTTTAACGATTTTTTTTTAAAGGAAGGATAATTTTTCCCAACATGGATTCCTCGGTCTGCCGCACCTATTCATTGTCGAAGGTGTAGAATAATAAATTGTTTTTCATTCACTTTAAATTTCATGCATGCAACATAATATCGCATACCGCTAGCGGCCAAAGATATTATAAACGTAGATGCGGTACGAGGCGTCGGAGTGGGGAATTATATATATAGGACATCACATTTTCTGCCCTATCGAGGTGCTGCCCTCATCGTACTACGAAGTCGAATTCTTGTTTTCTCATTCTTCGTAAAATATGACGGTAAAGCAGTAGAAAGATTTTTTGCGGTTAGAAAAGTTTGACATGTATGTATCGCTGAATTTTTTCAGATCTGAAGCTTGATGGTTTTCGGTACAGTCTTTTTTTTAATTATAAAAAAAATGTTCTCGAAAAATCATATTTTTAATTTTTAAAAAAGTATTATAAAAAGACATTTCGAGATAAA
>NC_046658.1:1515752-1516836 GCF_010883055.1 Belonocnema kinseyi
AATTGAAGAATATTCCAATTTTAACGTTAAAAATTAAACTGTTTCAATTGGAAAGTCTTAGAAGTTAAACAAAGGGAAACTCGCGATTAAAACTTTATAACCTATTTTCAATTAAAAATAAATTCAAAATAAATAAGCTGTATCAATTATAATAATTTAAAGTTTATTTTAAAATATACTTTATGGAGCATGATATTTTTGACGAATGTGTCAGTGAAATTCTGTTCGTATAATATTGTTTGCCAATGCAAAACGTAATCTGGCTTGGAACTGTCGTCTTAACATTTAAAAACCGAAAGAACAATTTCCCTATCACTTGGAATTATAATTATATTTTTATAAAAACGTTATTCTGGACAGTTTACAATATTATCGAATTTAAAATTTTCCGAATAATAAAACTCCAGGCCGAATCCTGTCTAATGATCAAATATACAAACTAGAAAATTCCCGAATTGCAGAAATTGAGAAAACAGTTTTGTGATCAATATTATTTATTTATTAAAAATACAATAATCAAATATTTTTATTATAGAAATTTTGTTTTGATGTTTAATTTGTTTAAATTATGGTTTTAATTTAAAATAACAATAATTGTATAAATATGCGTTACAAACATAAATTTAAAACACGTGAGCTTTAAATGAAACAAAATTGGCAGGATTCAATGCAGGCTGATTTAACGCGACTTTTATTTTTATTTTTTTAAATAATAATTTCATTTTTCGAGCGTTCTCTGTAATGTACAAAAATACAATGCACATTTTCAAATAAATTTTTATCAAAAAATACATTTGTTCAATTATTGTTATTTTATATTCCAACAATAATTTTTAGAAACTTTAAACATTAAAAAGTTTTTTCTTTATTAAAAATATTTTATTATTCTATTAAAAAAAATGTTCTAAACAAACTATTTTTCAATTGTTCAAATTAGAGAGTATTTAGCCCGGATATTGTATAATTCGGAAATTTTCTGTATGCAATTCTCAAATTCGGTAAGATTGTAAATTTTCGAGAATTTTCCAATTCGGGACTTTTATATTTCGACAATGTTATAATTTCGGAATTTTTACAGTGATGT
>NC_046658.1:1516936-1519001 GCF_010883055.1 Belonocnema kinseyi
TCTGTCGAAAATAATAAACTTTCGAACTTAGCAATTTTGTCCAAATTCCTGATTTACGAGAACAATTTACATGAAGTAACTAAATGTGTAACTCTTCTAACTAAACCTTTTACCTAATCCAAGCGTACACTTTCTTTGAGTTTAATATATTCTCGATTCACTCGTTCGCCTCAAGAATTTTTTTTCCGTGTTTTTTCAAGTACTGGAAATGATGGTTTTTATCATTTAAATAATGTATATACAGAAGAAAATAAACTTCTGTTCTTAAAACAGGTTCGAAGCATTAAGAGTTTTTCATGCAATTGCACTATAATGATGCAATTATATTTTTTCTGATATTTCGGAAATAATGAAAGTTTTAATGTTTTTTGTTTTTAACTTCAAGTGGCATTCCTTTAGATTCGTAACAGCTTAATGATACAGATGTTAAAATCAGCATGATACTTATTACATATTTTTTGTTCCATTCATGATGGAAAGCTAATATATGGACAACGTTGTAAGATATATTCTTCATACAGTAAACTAATAGGCCTTTATAGAAGTTACATAGTTACTACTTCGACTGATATTTTAAAGACAAATATTTCTGTGATTATACTTCTATGGACATGAAAATTAATTTTCAAAATGGATTATCATTCAAAAAATGATACTTTGTTTCAAATATTAGTTTTACCAGATTTACCAGCTTGACCCGTCATTACTGGTATTACCGGTAAAACTGGTAAATTTATCCGTCATACGGGTAAAGACCAATTCAGACTATCCGTTCTCGGTTGCGGTTCGCCGGTCCGGTTGGACTCTCGGCCAGTCAGCGCGTACTCGGTCCCGCTTCCGGTTCGGTTCGAGCATTTAGGTTCGATTCTAATTTATACGGTGCCGTTCGCAACCGTAGCCAATGAGAGCGCTCGCTCAAGCCACGAGGCCTGTCAGCTGTTTATCGAGCTTGCTGCATGCACTGATATATATCTATATATATATTAGGGTGGCCCAACAAAACACATTTGACAAATTTCAACGGGCTTGTTGGCCAAATCGTTCTAGTAGGCAAATAAATGTATGCCTATTTTTTTATTTTCGAAAAAAATATTTTTAGAACTCGCTCTGGCCATTTTTATATCTTATGGAGTTTAACATGTAAAATGTTTCCAATTTTTATTTCTTCGATTTTGGACTGGAAATTATAAGCTAATTTATTTGATATTTAATATACTTGTTCACTTATCAATGAATATTGCATTTATCGCAATTTTATATCTCAGAAATATTATGCAAAAGTTTTAGGCATATTAAAAATGGCATATAATGGCAATTTTTTGAGGCTCATTGTGACTCTCAGATATACTTGTGTAATTTGACATTTTAAAGAGACATTCTGTAGACTATTGAGAATAGATTTCTAAAAAAAAAATGATTAAAAGTATAATTTAAATTCAGTAAAGCGTAAGAAAAGCTTTTGAAAAATGACGCATATAACTTGAACACCGGCTGAAGGGACTGCAGGTGGACGGCTGCAAAAAAAGTTGACCCTCGGTCGGTCCGCTCATTGTACACCGTATTTGCTGCCATCCCACGCTGCGGTGACTGACAATGAGTTGAATGGCAGAGTAATAATAAGTTAATAAATGTATAGCTGTTCTCTGGGTTAAACCTGTAGCTGGTGTAAGGATTTCTTTACTTTAAATCAGGAAACTTTGAAGCCTCAGAGCGAGTTCTAAAAATATTTTGTTTTGCAAATAAAAAAATAGGCATACATTTATTTGCCTACGAGAACAATTTGGCCAACCAGCCCGTTAAAATTTCTCGAATGTGATTTTTTGGGCCACCCTAATATATATATATATAATTAAAAATTTGGCATAAGGACAACCGCAGGATTTCGCCGGGAGCGGGTGCTAATCTGGAAAATTGCATCCGCTTCCAGAAAAATCGCGGTAAAATTTCAGCCGCAACCACGTATCACGACCGTGAGATAGGTGTTTACAGTCTGTAAAGGAATCAATACGACGATCCAGCAAAAGCCTCGTGCACCCTAAGAACACGGAGCGACCCAAGGACAACC
>NC_046658.1:1519101-1520587 GCF_010883055.1 Belonocnema kinseyi
GATAAGATTGTAAAAAATATATAGATGTAAACGGAAAGATTGTAAGGAATGGAAGTCATGTAAACCCTTAGGGGACACATTATGAATAAAGAAGAAGAAATTTAATTTTCTCTCTGGTATCTATTAAAATAACCATGTTTTACAAAACGTGGATATTTTACGTTTGTTATGAAATGTTGGCAATTTAATTTTAATTTAAATGGTTCTTGTCCAAGCTCTTGGCAAACTATATGGGTTGGTGCTATTTACGGGGAGCGGTGGGTAGAGGGGAAGTGACTTTTTTCGCCGGACGCGCCGTCTATATTTATGGCGGGTAACTAAGCTCGCACCGCATCTACGTTTATAATATCTTTGTACCGGCGCTATTTTAAAGTTATTGAATGAAATGTGATAATGTCGACAACATCTTGAAAACGTATATTATGTTTTGTAAAAAACTGAGGACGTAATATACGTACGTAAATTACGTGAAAAACCTCATGTAATTTACCTAAGGTATATCACATGTACAACCCTGCATGTCACGAGAAGTTTAAACGAATTATTTTGACCACATGCCAAGAGGCGGCGCAATCGACTCTGCTTTGTTCGAGCGGGAATTAAAAATTTTTTAATTATTATGGATTATTTATTTATTCTCTAGGACTGAAGGTAACTTTTCTTCATTTGAACATGCTCTTAGTATATCCAGTGGGCACAAGCGTTAAAAACATCTTTAGAACGGCTTAAAAATGTCCTATGTCAGTCCATATAACGTTCCATAAACATACAATGTTCCAGCGACGTTTTAAAGACATATTTCGAACATAAAATGTTTTTAGAACATTATTTGGTTTGACTTAGGACAGTTTTTAAAACGTTCAAATTACGTCTTTTGACTTTTACGTCCAAGAAACGTTTTTAGGACGTTCCAATCACGTTCTAAAATGTTGTGCCCACTGGGTATGTAATTAATTCGTATTACTTGAAGCAGGTAGAATATTGTGTTATACAAATTAAGAATAAATAAGTCACTGAAAATATGATAATGATAATTCGGTATAAAATCTAGATCTAGAAGGAATGGAATAATTTTACCATTGTATGAAAAAATGTACTGTCGGTTATACATAAATCAATTTTAATAATGATAATATTAATAATAATAACAGAGACGTAATTGAAGTTATTAGTTGAAAATCCTAACCTTAAAGTTCCATCTTTTTTATTTGTCTCATGAATACTTGTGAAAAACAAAAAAATAAATAGTTTTATTTTAATATTGTATTCCTAAAGAGGATAATTTGAATATTTACGTGAAGATTCCGAACAAATTAAAGAATTCTTCTTATGCGCAAAAAAATATACACTCTATTTTCATATTTCTATTTAAAAGATAGAAAACTAAAAAATACCTAATTAATTAATGATTCAATTATTATAAGGGAACAAAAGATATTAACCGATACATATAATATATAAATATTGATATAATTATATTAATTAT
>NC_046658.1:1520687-1523625 GCF_010883055.1 Belonocnema kinseyi
AAAATGAACTGAATTTATTAACTGAATAATAAAAATTAACTAAAAATTATTATTATTAACAAAATTAAAAGTGAATGAAAATATTTTAGAAAAATTATTTTTTGTAAAGAAGTGCGTATTAACAGTTAATTTTTATTTATATAAATATATGTACATATATATTGTATTTATATAACATAATTAATATAATTATATCAATATGTATATATTATATGTATCGGTTAATATCTTTTGTTCCCTTGTTTTATTTGAAAATTTCAAAAAATGTCCCTATACTTTAAAAATTATGGCGTATTTGTTCTATGTGCAGTTTTTGCTAGTGAATAATAATAAAAAATTAAAAATAAAAAAAAAATTTTAAGCAATTTAGAATTTTTTAAATAGCCAAAAAGCATGTTTTCTTGGACTGATTCCTATGCACACATTTTGAAAAAAGTTGAATATGTCGAACCGGAAATTTTTTCAACTTGGATCAAAGAAACATGCTCTTATTTTTATTTTGCATTAATGCATCATCATTTGCAATCTTTAAAATATTAATTTTCAGCGACGAGACATCTTCAATAACCGGGAATTTTTTCTTAGGCTTCATTAATAGGAAAAATAGGAAATTAACATTTTTTAAATGGCTGATTCACAACAGAAACAGAAAAAGTATGAGACTGCAATAAAAGGACTAATAATAAAAAATAGTTCAAAATTAGCCGTTGAATACACAAATTAACTTAACAAAATTTTGAAAATATAAAGTGACGAATGATATAATTTTAGGGCTGAGATTTCTAAATGTCGAAAAATAAAAATCCCCAATTTAAAAATATCAAAAATGATAATTTAACAAATTATATAATTTCTGAATTATACAATTAACGAAATATTAAATTCTCACAAAATTGTGCAATTTCATAAATCTAAGATATGATGAAAATAAACAATGAACTATTAAAAAATATTAAATAATAATTAATTTTTGTTGTCAATATTTAAATTCATGAATTTAATAATTCCACAACTATATAGTTCCGTACATTTTAATTAAGGATATTATTGGGGACGTGGACATTCCGGACAATTTGAAGAATTCTTTTTAAGTAATAAATATACACTTTATTTTCATATTTCTATTTAAAGGAAAACAAAACTAAAAAACACTTTAATATAATATAAAAAAATGTTTTCTTTTACTATTTTATTCGTAAAAAGTATAATACTTCGAATTTTTACGTGAACATTCCCATTCAATGTCATTAAACATGTACAATTTGAACTGAACTTTACTTTTAAACTTATCTACTTAGTATCTCCTAAATTTCTCTTTTAAAAGAGATCAGGCGAGAAATTAATTTAATTTAAGTAAACTTTATTTAATTTTTAAACTCACATGGAGTTTATTAAAATCTTGAATATAACTAAATTTTATTTAAATTTGGAATTTAACTAAATTTTATATAATTTTTTAATTTATCTCAATTTCATTTAAATTTTGAGTTTACTTTAAAATAATAATTTTTGAAATTTCAATACAATTCTAAATTACAAACAGAATTTTTAAAAAATTTATTTATAATCTCGAAAATTTCTCTTTTTAAAACAACCGTACAAGCAATTAATCAGTTTTAAAACAATAATAATAATAAATAAAAATAATAAATTCAAGAAAATTAAAAAAAACAATAATTAATTTATAAACAATTATTTCAAGCCTTTCACAGAACTAGTAATCTTCAAAATCATTCAATATTATGTTTAATTAATAAAATATGATTTTTAAAATATTTTCTTGGTAAAAAATAATTGATTAAAGAAATTCAGTTTGTTCGAAAAATTGAAAAAAAATTAATATTTTCTTTCTATACACTATACAGTCAGAAAAATAATCTAATGTGTTCCATTTTATATTATTTCCCAAAAGTTTTCGAAAGAAAACTAATTCATCAAATAAAAATTGTATAAAGAAATAAGAATTTGTTAAACATTAGAAGAAACGTAACAAAATTATGTAACAATTCAACAAAAAATAGAATAGAATAACAACTTGAGAAAAAAGTGGACATCTCTCTGCGTCAATTTCTATATCTTCTGAAATTAAACAATAATTAATTGTTTAAATAAGCAAATAATGTTTTTAATTAATTTACTTCTCCAAACAATGACTGACTATAAAATTTGATACTAAAATGGCACAAATTGTTACAAATTAGCAGTAATACGTAAAAATGTTTTTATATATATTTGTGGCCCTCTGTGTGGGGAGGGGGATGAGGGTGGTTTATACATATTATCCAGAAATGAAAACTTTTTTCATTGGGGCGGGGTTGACCCTGTCTGTAACTGAATCCGAATCTGGTACCAAAAACGTTCTATCACGTAAAATTTTTTTGAATAATGTGATTATATTCCCATTTTGGCCATCTTTAGAACATTGCAAGTCTCAGAGACGTTGATTGGCCTGACATAGGACGTCCTAGGAACGTCTTAAGGACGTTCTTGCGATTTTCATATTTTTGTTCCCACTGAGTTTACACATGTTCTTCACGGTAAAAAAATTGAGCTGTGACAGGGATATTATTCCTTATTATAGCCAAACATTTAGCTGAAAACGAACGAAGGAATTTATAAAGATCCCTGGATCAGCGAAAATGAATATCCTTGACCATTTTCCATATACCAGGGATATCGTATAGTCAAACCCCTGATAAGTGTACCTATAAAAGAGATATTAAGAATAGGTGTCTGAAGGAATGGTTGGAAGAGCACCGGTGCATTATGGGAGCAGCGAAATAAAATGGCGACAGTCTAATCGGGAGCAGTGACAGTTGAGATTTACTTTGGACAATTAAAATGTGCGCGATTGTTAATATTAAATGGAGTTTATGATGCAGTAATAATAATTTACATTTGTTTCGATTGTAGGCGATAACTATATTGAAATATCAAG
>NC_046658.1:1523725-1530645 GCF_010883055.1 Belonocnema kinseyi
AAGCTGAATCAACGCAGTGTGAGCGTTTTGATTCCTCTAGAATCAAACCGAAGGGCCTATGACAAAGCCACCGAACGTGTCCTCGGTTGGCGGATAGAAGGGTCCCTGTACCAAGGGTTTCTGCTAAATATGGTTACAAAAATAAATAGGCAGTCGCGGACAATTGTCCAGGGGTGGTCCCGAAGGAATGAACCCCCCAAGCGGAGGTGTAAAAACCGTGCCGAAAGCTGAATGGCACCTGGTTGAGGTGTCTAGAACGGTGACTCTGGGATACCAGACGACCTCTCAGAGTACGCAGCCTTATCCTTGCATGCGGGGCTCTACAAGGATGGACGGCATCTGAGCTATCAATTATTGTGTGTATAATGCAGCGAGAGCTTTGGCCAAGGTTTGAAAGTTCGCGCGCGAACTCCGGACCCGTTATCACACACTTAACAAGTCAAAGCTGCTGACCATCAGGCAGCATATTGTTGAGAGAATACGGATACTATCTGACGCTAAGAGAAGTCTAGAGCGGAGAGAAAGGAGGGTCAGAGAGAATCAGCAGTTTCTCTCTGACCCATCTCGACTCTTCCAAGACCCTCCAGTTACTGTCGAACACCCACTCAAACCAGAGGAGGTTGAAGTATTTTTGAGAGAAGCCTACGAAGTTCAGCATAGACTGGATGAAGACTCAGAAAATATAAATATATAGAGCAAATAGAGCAAATAGAGCCGCATTCAGGATGTGATATCTATAAAGGATACTCTCCGAAGCAGATACAAACGTCTCATCCGACAGATTTGGTCTTCCGAACTGTCGGCGAGGAACAAAGTATCTGCAACGAACATGCTTGCCGTCATTTGGAGTAGTTCCATGGACGAAGAACGAGCTCAGATCTCTTGATATCGGGACAAGAAAGGTTATGCACATGAACAAAAGCATGCATCTTAAGTCTTCCGTTCCGCAAATGTACATCTCACGCCGCCAAGGGGGTCGCGGAATATTGAGTCTTGAATGTCTTCACAACAGGATTATTCTGATTACAGCACATAGAGTTGCAAATGGAAGAGACACTCTTCTTAAAATGGTCAGGAATCACGAAGAAGTGGGCAAAGGAGCGTTTCTGTACAAAGCAGCGGACGAGAGGTGCGGCAGTAAAATGCACCTACTGTGCATGTACGAAACTCGCCTCACTTTACAAGAAAAATAGGGTCGTGAATCTTTTCCTGGCAGGATCGGTAGGTTTATTAAATGTTTAGTTTGCGGGGACTCCGCGAGGGGGCAAAGATCCAAAATTTAGGGACCCATCTGAAATCATTATCATTTTATATGAATATAAGATCTGAACATGTGACTTTGTGTACCCTGCGAGGGTTCTTTTCTTCTTATTTAGTGCTTATGTATATACGAAATATAAAAACGGATATTATCATAATACAGGATATGATATCGAAATGCTGCATTTATTTATTTCTGCTTTCAACCCGAAAACAATATTCTTTTTTCTCCTTAGGTGGATGATACTTCATTTCATTCGCGTTAAAAGGTACAATTCCTTAGGTGCCTTGAGAGATTATGTTATCCATATTTCTAAGTATTTCTTTTATATTAGAAATTAGATGTTATATATTTGTTTATACTTTACATTAAGCATCTCAAAAATTTCATTATTTTCAAACTAATTTAATTTATTTATAAACTATATAATTTCTTTATCTTCTACTTACAATCGTCGCTCATTGCATTTACTTCCTTTCAAATATACTTCATTCTCGCGCGCTCACTTATCCAATATGATTAAAAGTGGTGGAGTGGCTCCTTATTGGTTAACTTTTTTTTAGTTGCATGTGGCTAGACCGTGTATTCTTACATGCTAATCAAAGGGGCTTCAATTAGAAAATGTCTAGGTGTAGGATAGGAAATGTCTTCAGGATTATTTGAAAGAGGGGCAATAGGGCGGGAATTGAGGCAAGCTTCTATACGAGTAAGAAGGGTATTAAACTCTTCGTATGTAAGGGTATGTGCACGTACAATTCTTTTCAGATGGTGTTTAATACTCTTAACTCCAGGCTCCCATAAACCCCCAAAATGAGGAGCGGAAGGAGGTATGAAATGCCAAGAAGTACCTTGAATTGTGAACTCATTATGCAAATTAGCATCCAGTCTAAGATTCAAAAGACAATTTTTTAATTCCCGGTCAGCACCGTGAAATGTCGTACCATTATCATTGTACAAGTGTACAGGTCTTCCTCGCCTTGAAGAAAATCGCTGAAAGGCGTCGAGAAAAGCAGCAGATGAATAATCAGAAATGAGTTCTAAATAGACAACTCGCGTGCAACAACAGACAACCAGAATGTGTGAATGGACGATTTGGGGTTACTCTAAATTCAGGTAAGTCTCCCATAAGTTGTTAAGGCAAAGCCGTACTCTCACGTGTTCACTCCAGGCAACCTTTGATCAGTCGTTTAGCCAAAGAGCGAGCTCCTAAAATCCAGTAACGCTGTCTGAGCGTATGTAAAGTTAATTGCTGACCACCGTGTAAATATCGAAGGTGAGCATGTGTGGCGATAAGCTCACTTATGTGGTGACGCAGCAAAATTATAGGATGCTTCTCATCAAAACTGATAGCAGCATGCCGTAGTCTTCCACTGAAGCTTGTGAGATTGTTGGAATCCAACAATGGATTAAAACTTTTTAATAGCGAATTCTTTGGAACCACCCTATCTTCTTCATTCAAACCTTTTATCTCATTAGAAAAGGAATTTGCCTGGACAAATTTAATCCAAAATACAACAGCTTGTTGGATTTCAATCGCATTAAGAGACATGGTTGAAAATTTAGGTTTAGGCTTATTAAGTTTTGAGTGTTTGAACACAAAGGCATCAATAAACCTTTTCCAATAGGCAGTTACGCGAAGCAATCTTGGACCTTGCCACCATGAAGAATGCCTTATCAATTTTTCGGGTGTGAGTTCCCGTATAGCGCAGTCGGCTAGCTTATCTTTAGTAGAAATGTATCGCAATTTCGCGCTAGGTACGAGCTCATGAATTAGGGAAACTCCATTGGCAACAAACACAGGCCATTTGGAAGGATGTTTTCCTAGCCAAGCCAAAACTGTTACGGAATCAGTGTGACAGTAAACAGGTATTTTATCCAATGACATAGTTTCCATGACAAACGTAAGTGTATTAGTTAGCAACGCAGCTCCACACAACTCCAAACGAGCAATTGATATATATTTAATAGGAGCTACTTCAGATTTAGCCATTGGTAGGCAAACATGAGCCTGTTTAAAATCTTCACTAAGAATTCTAATATAAACGGAAGCTGAATAAGCTTTTGACGAAGCGTCAGAAAAGCCATGAAGCTCGAATTAAGAGTTTGTCTGCAGTTGTCGTGTCCATCTGGGGACTTTAAGTGCTTCTAATTTTTCCAGAGAACTATGACAATTTAACCATTGAATTTCAAGACCACCATGTAGTCTGTCGTCCCAGTCGAGTTTACGCAGAGAAAATTCTTCTTCCAAGAACCTTCGGCTGAGCATCCTCGGCTTACAGAAATTCGATAGCACGTTCGTGTTCTCCTTAACAACACTAGGTGTCTTTCTCACGAACAAGGTTCGTGTTAACTTTGATAGTCGCAATATCGAGGGTCCACTAGAATTTGTCTAAACATTTTTTCAATTTCAGCCATATAAACAAAGCGATGTGATCTCCAATTCATAATGATTAAAACCAAATCATTGAGAATCTTGGGACCGATGTGATGATGAGAATTCAAGGAAGAATGATTGAAAGTTAAACTGGAAGAGTTGAAAACAACCCTCAACTTAGTAGTGGAACTACTTTTTCTTAAGATAGGGTAATGAGACAAATACACAGTTTGTGGAAAACTATCCAATTCGTTTTCTTGAAAAAGTTCCATGTGTCCAAGGCATTCATATTCTGATAAGGAACTGGAGTATTGTAACAATAATTACGATAAACGACGAATTACTTTATTCAAAACAATCTTAGCTCTCTCCAAGGATGCACCTATTTTTATGGGAAGACTGTTTTTGAAAGGTAAGAATATAATGTAACGATCGTCTTTTGTTCGCCTGTAATTCGTGGCGAAATTCTTATGACAAAACATTTCTTCATCTGTCGAAGTATTTTTAAAAGGAACTTCCTCCAACTCTCAGAACCTGGTTAAGTCTTCATGCAAGACTTCTGCTGGAATAGCCTGATGTGCTGTAACTGGAATGTGAATTTCTATTTTGTTTGTGACTGAAACCGGCCCAGATAATATCCAACCAAAAACAGTACTTTGCGCAGTAAGAGAACCCAATATACCCTGTTCGAGACCAGGAAGTAAACATGAGCCATATTTATCAGCTCCTAAA
The DNA here is from genome assembly GCF_010883055.1 of Belonocnema kinseyi. NCBI lineage: Eukaryota > Metazoa > Arthropoda > Insecta > Hymenoptera > Cynipidae > Belonocnema > Belonocnema kinseyi. Next base: position 1,528,093 of record NC_046658.1, read on the forward strand.
ATCATATCAACTTAATGGTATCTAAAGGGATTTGGATCTGCTAACCCTAACTCTTTTAATTGATCTTCATTCCCCACGTTAGATCTTACAGGAAGAGTATATGATGTAAGGTGTAATAATACTAAAGCTTGGATGTGGACTTTAGGACTGTTCTTTTGAGTAGGAATTAAATTCTGCTAACTTTCTTAATATTTTTATTGCTCTCTCGGTAATAAAACAAACTTCAGATCCTTGGTCCAGCAAAACTCTAAATCTGTGACTTCTTCCATTTTCAGCTTGGAACGAAATAACAGCCGTGGCGAGTAAGGTTGATGATTATTCCAAAAATGAAGCGAAACTTCATCGTCTGCTTTTTAAGCAAAACATGATTCACCCCCACCCCCAGGGTGGAATTACCGGGATCATTTGATTGTGACGCGAGAGACCCTGAAACTACCAATTGAGAATTAACCGATGCAGAGTTAGTTGGTGGTAAAGTGGGATTTGAATTAAAATCGTCTAAATGCAACAGGGAATTATGTCTCCTATCGCACTTGTAACATTTGGATTTACTAACACAATTATGTGGTCGATGTCCACGCGTGAGACAAATTATAACAACAATGATTATTTCTAGCAACTTCCCTTCGCCTGTCCACAGACAGAGCTTTAAATTGGTTGCATTTAAATAAAGAGTGATTATCCTTACAAAGGAGACACTTTGAGCTAGAAGTTGCATTGTGGCTCTTAACTCCCGATTGTTTTGAAGCCCTACTCTTGTCTTGAGAACTCTCAACAGGTTTTGAAGCTTTAATAGCCTCCAAAATACGTATGCGGGTCTCCAAAAATGAGTCAAGTTGCTGATAAGTGAGATAATCAGTGTTAGAACCAATATGCATCTGCCATTCCTTGAGAGTACTTATATTAAACTTTTCCACCATTATAAAAACCAGTAAATCACTCCAATGTTCTGTTAAGCGTTTAAGATTTTTCAAATTTGCCGATGACTCATTTGTTTTATCGCGTAAGTTTTTTAAGTCTTCCAGAATATTATTCCACACATTAGGAAGATTGATAAAGGCTTGTAAATGAGTTGAGAGTAAAGCTTTTTGTTGTCAAATCTAGTTTTTAGCGACTCCCAAGTTGAGATAAAGTTAGCATCAGTTATCGAAACATGTCTTAAAAAACCTTCAGCTTCGCCCGTTAAAGGACAATTTCAAATAGTGTAATATTGTTAGATTTGATAAGGAATCGCTTTGAATTACCAAAGCACTAAATAAATCGCGGAAATTCTCCCAATCCTTGTAGTCTCCTGAAAACTCCGGTAAAGTGATTTGAGGAAGTTTAACAGGGAAGGAATTATGACGAATAATTTGAGACTGATTTAAACTTTCATTAGCCTTAGTCTCAGGAGTAAGAAAGACCAAATAATTATATAAAAAATCTCGCGCATTGAGATAAGCATCTTCAATAGCGAGATACTTAGACTTTGTGAAATATTCCAATTTCTCACGCTCAGGCGACGTAGTTCCAGCTTTAATCTCCAGATGCAGGGTTTCAAAACTCTTCCAGCGTTGGTCACGAAGTTCTATCCGAGATTTGACAATAGCCACTGTTAGATTGGCCTTTCCAATTTTCTTAAAATTGGTTTCAGCGCGTAGAATCGCCTGAGAAATCTCTGATAACTCAGAGAATAATGGATCCATTTTAACAAAAGGAGAAATTCAAATTAACACTTGCTGATAATTCAGCTAAGATTGAAAAGTCTTAATTTGCAACCTAAAGAACTGATTTAGTTTAGTTTTAAAGTACTCTGATAAGATGAGCAAATTTGAGTGTGCGAGGGCATAATAATTATTAAATTTAAATAAGTCATCATTGAAATACTATGGTGTGAATTATTATTTTTATTATTATTTTGTTTGCCAGAACGAGCCTCTCTCATCATAAGTAAATTAAAGTTGTCATCTTACCACTGGAGAAGGTTAGAAATCGATGACGTTTAAAATTGAGTGTGTTGACAATCACCTAAATATCAGCTGGCAAACCTGTTATTTCTTCCTTCAGGTGAAGAATAATGAAAGACCGATCCAGTGAAGAATGAGAGCATGAAGGAGTACAGTATAGACTGTTTGGAGAAGGACGGCTGCCTTACACTTCGTGCGAAGTTGTTTTCACCAGCTTATATCTTTGCAATGTGACCTCAAGCTGTCATATTTTCCACCTAGTTTCTGTGCTTTCACTTAATGAAATTTCTCACTTTGGTCTTTTCTGTATTAATTTTACACTTTTGAATGTTTTTCACGATCTTCTATCTGGTTCGAAGGACCATTTTGTTTAATGTTTATGTTTATGACTAATTAATTATGTCAAATCAGAAATATACAGAGAAGAATCGTAAAAAATAATTAATAGTTCAAGTTTTATTTAAAGTATAGAATACTTGGCAGACTAAGACCATTTTTCAGAACCACACCGAACGCGTCCTCGGGTTGCGGATAGAGGGTCCCTGTACCAAGGGTTTCTGCTGAATATGGTTACAAAAATAAATAGGCAGTCGCGGACAATTGTCCA
>NC_046658.1:1530745-1542496 GCF_010883055.1 Belonocnema kinseyi
AAATGCTCCTAGGGAAATTGAGTCAATTGTCGAGAATGGGAAGTGCCGTATATACTGGAACTTTATATTCTCGACAATTGTTTCTGTTGCTCACTCGAGGCAATTTTGCAATTTTTCAGATTAGCACCCGCTCCCGGCGAAATCCTGCGGTTGTCCTTATGACAAATTTTTAATTATATATATATATATATATATAGAGAGAGAGAGAGAGAGAGACATTTCTGTAAGATGTAATATTTAATGTCTTTATTGAGTTAATCACTTTAGTGCCGATTTCACCAACGCTGATTAAATCGTTAATCATTGTTTAACCTTATTTAATCAATACTTTGCGTTCCACCATTCTTTTAATCATGAGTAGGGGAAGATAATCACGGGTTAACTTAACCGCCCAATAATGGCTGGTTATGCAGTTTGAACAGTGATTAAAATAACATAACCCCGAAATTGAAATGCAAGTGCAGTGAGTGCAGTATACAGGAAGGAAACATGGCTCTGTTTGACAATGATATTTTATCCTCATCTGATGATGATGAAATTCTTAACCACGTTCAGAGAAGGCCACGAATATTCAAATACAATTCCCACTTCTCCTCTATTACATTTGCCACTGAAACCACTCGAAACCTCAAACTTTGTGAATCTTATCATATGCTAATATGGCGCCGAGAGTTCATGAAGAATTTCGTTCTAACCAATCAGAGTCGTCGTTACAACAGAAAGACCCAGAAACTAGACCTTATTACGAACAAACTATATGATTAGCTAACCAGAGGTTGAAAATGCTTGGTAGAATGCATCGCTGGTTAATGCTGATTTAATCATTGATTAAAAAATAATTATAATTAGTTAATAATGGATTTAATCAGAGGTCTCGCACACTGTTTTTCTCAAGCGACAAGGCTATCATCACACATTCAAACGGAGAAATCACGTAACTTCAAATATTCCTTTAAATAATAAGGAAAATAAAAATAGCTTTGAAATAGGCGATGTCGATAAATTGCATAATTTTCAATCGCAGAAAATCTCATAAAGACGAAACATCACAACTTTAAACAATCACTAACAAAAGCACGGAGTCCTATGCAAAACTACTGTAATCGCTGGGTTTGTGTAGCCTCCAGTGTCACCGCCATTTTGTCTCACCTCACAACTTGAATTAAATAATTGTATCGGAAAATATTAACAAAATAGCATGTCTATAGCGGGGATGGTGGAAAAAAGCCCATAATAGAGATCGACTGTCCTCAAATTTTCTTGTCTTCCCAAATGATAGCGCTACGTGCGGAAATTCTAGGAACTACGAGAACATGTGGTATAAATTTTGAACCGGTATAAATATAACCTATTAATGCCGTTGTGCAGTTGCAAACTGTTTGTGTTTAGTGGAAAAAAAATTGTTGTGCAAAGTGTCAGTGCTAAAAACCTATATAATAAGTTATACAGTAATGTCGCGTTGTTTTTGTAACGACTGTTACGACTAACGACTAACACGTGACATAACCAACTTTAACTATAAACAAATTCGACACTACCCATGGCAGACGACAATTTCTAATTTTATATTTTCACTGAAGGGAAGCTCTAATCTGGGAAGGCATAAAACTCCGAGGACAGGCGATCGCGAACTGGTGCCAGTCGAATTACATGGCGTGCGGTCTCCTTGTAGTACTTCGTGATTCTCACAAAACTAGAACCGGCACACACCGACGCGTTGCAATGTTGCAAAAGGCACTCGGCTAGCCGGCAGCTAGCCGACTAGTTCCGCGCAGTCCCATGTGCGCGGAAAATAGCGGCTTAAAGCTAGAGTGAAAGAGACGGGCAGATCTATTTATCTCTTTCACTCTCATGATAACAAAAAATATAGATTCTCTATCTCTTTCACATCTATGATATTCTGCTTTGTGATTCTGTTACGCTACACCTACAGGAAGGCACCCTTATTCAAAAGGCAAATTATAGCTTTTATAAGCATTAAATAATAAATTTGGTTAATTTATAAATTAAAAATTTGGTGCCCTCACTGGGTACTCATGTTGCGCGCATGTGCGCACCGCAAAATTTCGTCACAGGGTGATTACAAACATGCTCTCATTGTGCCACACCTTGTGCACGCACTTCAGTTACAATCACAAAATGTGGGCGAACATGGTGAATTTTGGCATGCATGTCATGCGCGCATCGACGTGCGCGTGACATGTGCACACGAATTGTTATCTGGGATCTATTGCGTTGCGCTTTGAGTAATGCGTCAATTCACTAGACATTTCAGCCAATAATATTCTCCTAGTTATTCAGAGAAACACTGTGATTGGCTAAAATGTCTAGTGATTTGACCTATTAAGCAAAATGCAACGCAATTCTGCTAAGGATTCTCTAGGGAAGGATGCGCCAATGTTCCTCCACCACGGCCCTGTGAAAAGTGGACAGGAAGTCATATACATATATTTACACACTGCACATATTTACACACGGCATCGACAGACAGCTGCCTCCCGCTACCCCCACCTAACCTGACCGGAAGTCTCCAGTAAACTGAGCTCGACCAATCCGTATTAGGTACATGGTTTGTCGCAACCTTCCCTAGAGGATCCTTAAATTCTGCAATCATGGGACGCCCCGCTGAGAGTGGCCTCTCATCCCATAACGTCCCCTTGCGTTTTGTGTAATGCGTCAAATCACGAGACTTTCAGCCAATCAAAGTGTTTCTCTGAATAACCAGAAGAATATGATTGGTGAAAATGTCTAGTGAATTAATGCATTACGCAAAACGCAGCGTAATTCTGCAACCATGAGATGCCAACCGCTTACCCGCGTTCTCTTGCACACTTGGCAATGGAAACATTACCGTAAGTGGAGGCACATTACATGAAGATCTTAAATTTTCGTGCGCAGGTGCCCAGTTATCCTCTTCCTATACATGGAAATGTGTGCGAATGAGAAAGTTTATCAAATTGACGTAACTTAGAGAGGTTATGTTCGTTTGTTTCGAGGCAGGTGGCAAAATTGTTTCAAATGCAAGTTATAATTATTTAAGTTATTAAAGTGTCTGTTGATCTAGTTAAGTGAAGGACTTCAGCGTTAAGACTTGTGAAGTTAAAAGAGTGCATTATAAAAGTGGTAAATATGAAGACTGTAATGAAATTGTTTGATCATGATATCTTGAAATTGTACATTATTATTTTTGAAATCGTACATTAGAATGAAGAATACTGTTTTTTTTAACACTTCCAAACATTTTTTATCGTAAAAAAACCTGTATAATTAAAAATATATTCGATCTAGTTGCTTAAAATCGCGTCAATTTGATTAACTTTCTCTCTCGCACACTTTTCCATGTATAGGAAGAGAACTGCGCACCTGCGCACGAAAATTAAAGATCTTCCTGTAATGTGCCTGCCACTCAAGGTAATGTTTCTTTTTCCAAGTGGCAAGAGAACGCGGATAATCGGGTTGCATTCCATGATGCCCGGGGTATAACAGTAAGGGAAAATACATTGCAAGTACAGGGATGACATATTTTAAACACGTTTTAAAAATAAAAGAAGTAAAATGGTGAAATATTGTTTCGTAGTAGGGTGTAATAAAAATACAGTGTTGTACACCCAGGCATCAGATTTTTTCGGATTCCAAGAAGCATAACTAATGAAAATCAAAAGTTTGTGGGGAAAATATCTTCTTGGGCCTAGTGATCTGTCAACAAGTGGACTTATTATATTGTCAATGAGAAGAAGGGAAATGTGGATAAGTGTTTTGCATTGTGGGCCTTTGAGTGCAAGACAGTTAGAAAATGCCCAGATTTGCGAGGAACAGTTTATGAGTGTTAAGTAAGAAATGTATGCGTGTAGAGTGTGAGGTTATGTTCGCGAGGTTATCTTTACGATAACCGTAGTGGAAGAATTATTTGTGATTTATATTTATTACAATCGTTTTGTAATTTTTTCGTATCATACAGGCTCTCCAGTTTAAAAATCCTTTTAATTAATTAAAGGTTCATAATGACCCTACCGATAGAATTCTCAGTGTATATGCTAAAGATTTTCCTAGGCTCTGAGAAGCTCTGAGAAATTATCCGCAGGCACTCAGGTAGATATATTTAAAGGTCCAGATAGCTCGTTTAAATGTTTTAAAGGCTTTAAAATGTACTTTCCGAAATTGCAATAAAAATACGATCATAAATAAAAAGCAGAACAGGCTATATCAATAGAGTAGCCGACACTCAAGGGTCCAGTTAAGGAATAGATTTTTTTAAACTTCATAGTTAACAGCCTAAAACATAATAATTCGGAATCTACGGGTTTCGATGATTTCAGATATCTAACTTTTTTTTAATGTTTAAAATTGGAATAAATACAACGTTTCTCGTTAATGGAATGCGATACGCCAAGAAACACAACATTTTTTAATTTAACTCGAAAAGTGTATATTAGTATATAAGTTATAATTATAAATAAAAGTGTTGAAAATTTAAGAGGGGAATCGGGTTAGCGACGGCTAACTATTATATAAATAACTCTACCCGCCCGGTACGTGACGAATACAAAAGGAACATTATATTACTGTCGCATCACTCTTAAAAGCACCACTAAAAGGACTTTGAAAAGGACCCAAATCTCTCTATCTCTGAGACTAAATCATTCAAATCGAACCTGCAAATACTCTTAAACCGGCCAGGCTATTACGCCCGAGAATACTCTGAGATTTTTATCGGTAGGGTATATTTAAAAAATAATTTCCTTCGTCAAAAATACAAGTATTTTATTAAAAATTTTTTTTTTTTGAAAAATTTAATATCTAACTGTACATATAACCTTTTCACTTTGGGTTCAAAGTGTATCTCTTTTTGGTTAAAAGTTCGTATATTTTAATGAAAAAGTTGTCTTTTTTGGTGGAAAATTAATCTTCTTGGCCAGGGAAAATGAAAAATTTCTTAGCATAAGCTAAAGGTTTGTATAGTTTGTATTTTTTGCTTTTTTATATAAAAAAATCTTGAATTTTCGTACAGTTTTTTGAGACGTAAATCTTCATTATTTATCATAGGAGAATATAAATTTTACTTAAAGATTCTTTTAATTAATTCAAGATTCATAATTGTCTTAGAATGGGCTGCTCCTAACCTCAAAATCTCAATAAACTGACATTGCATTTTACGCCAGCAATGGAATTTGATAACTTAAATTGAAATGAATACAATACTTAACACGAATATTCTCTAAAGCCAATGTTCAGACTCATAAAAGATAATAAGTTATAACTGAAAATATTAACTTAAGACTAAAAATACTGTATTGTTGTCCTAGTGTCACTCAGAAGCAGAAAAGTATCATTGCACTGCGTGCACTTCACTTCCACCACAAAACCAGCTTCATAAAACTTATAAACATCCAAACTTTTATATGTTTTTACTTTTTTGCAGTGTAACAACTGTGAGATTGAATAAAACATGACACTATATCCACTATTGTCACCGAGGGCACTGAGCTTAAATTTTCACTATAATCTATATCTCTAAGAGCATATGGATCAAAGTTTCGATTTTTTTTCAATTTTTGTATATATCGGGTCTTGACGTCTCCCGAGGGCCGCTCAGAGTGCATGACTTCACAAGTGAGAATGCTCTGACTGAGCAACAGTGATGCTAACGGAGAACGAATTTTTCAACTGCGCATGTATCGAAAAGCGCGGGTCTATTTAAAATTACTAAGAATAAACTTGTAATATTACATTAATAATAACTTATTTAAAGAAATTAGCTATTTCTTAGAGTACCTGTTCACGGAGAACCGTTTTAAGTTAATCGTTGAATTAATTTGACACATCGAGTTCGTATCTAAGTTATCAACTAATCAAATTTTCCATAAACCAACATAGTAGCTAGAAATGAATCATATAAAAGATATTAGATCCACGATTAATTCAAAACAGGCCACCGTGAAAAGGTACCCATAGATTTAATTTAATTAATTTCTTTAAGGCCATGTGATGAGTGTAACAGCTGATCAATTCAGCCTTAAGATTAATATTTTTCACTCATTTTTTCAAATTTTTTTCGGGAAATGTTAATAAATATTAAAGGATCGTTTGTGGCCTTGCAAAGAGTTGGAGGAAGAAAAAAGTTTATTTATGCAAATAATGATTATCGACAGACTCATTTAGGTTTTACAGCAGAAGTTTGACTTTTAACTTTCTCTGACGGTAATCATGCAATCTGTCTTACCTACAGACCCCTAGAAGTTCGAAGTTGTCTACTCGCTGCGCTAGTGCTGCTTTGACACAGCTAATACCAGTCTGATACGTATGTCAGACTAAATATGTTTATTTGCATTTCAAGTGCAAACATTAGTTTTTGCATTATTGGTGCATAATGTTCGTGACCGATTTTTGTTGTTTTGTCCCACTTTAATAAATATAAACCTCATGACTAGCCCATTGACAACATTGCAAATTGATTGCAGGGTTTGACGATAGGACGGTCGGTATTTCTCCAAAATAAAAATTAAGGGCATGTGATACAGCTAAATACCTATATTACCGACCTCACTTTATCAGTTCACTGAATGTTTTTTTGAGCCTAAGAACTTTTTTTTGTAAATAAAATATCGAGCTGAAACTTTGGAAAATGTATTAGAGCACAATAAAGTCAGTTTAGGTACTGCATTTTGGAAGGAATTCACTTAAAACTATTTCATCTTTTTTCTGAACCTCGACATTTTTTGAATTTTCGAACTTTTTTTGTACATAAAATATCGGTCTCAAACTTTGAAAAATGCAAGAGCCGAAAGAGAACTACGTTTAAGTACAAAGCTTAATAATAAAAGATGTAAAAAAATATATTTCAACTATCAATCCCATCGGTATCAGCCGGTAACGTTGTACACGAAAATACGAACCCTCTAGAGCCTCGTTTCGTGGCAAGGTACATATTTTCGTGTACAACGTTACTGGCTGATGCCGATGGAATTGATAGTTGAAATATTTTATTACAACTTTTATTATTAGGCTTTGTACTTAAACGTAGTTCTCTTTCGGCTCTTGCATTTTTCAAAGTTTGAGACCGATATTTCATGTATAAAAAAAGTTCGAACGTTCAAAAAATGTCGAGGTTCAGAAAAAAGATGAAATAATTTTCAGTGAAGTTCCTACTAAAATGTAGTACCTAAACGTACTTTATTGCACTCTAATACATTTTCCAAAGTTTCAGCTCGATATTTTATTTACAAAAAAAGTTCTTAGGTTCAAAAAAATATTCGTGCCAAATTTTTAACACGATATCTCATTCCGTGTGGACGTAAGTTGGGAAAGAAAACTTCCACTGGTATTTTCTTAAAAAAAAATTTTTTCTCAAAATTTTCACCGGAACAAAGCAGAGACATGGACTTGATTACCACCTCTTGCATTTCCCAAACTTTCAGAGCGATACCTCATTTCGTTTAGACGTAAGTTGGGAAAGAAAAATCGAAGACCAGATTTGGTCACGTGACCGTCTCGTCACATGGCCTTAATGTGAAAATTTGTTTTAAATATTTATCTGTATTATTATTTATAGTTTTTATTAATTTCAAATAGACCCGCGCTTTTTGGTATATGCACAGTTGAAAGTTCGTTGGCCGGCGCATTTGTCGGTGTTAGTTGGAGCAAGTTGCTTTAACTGTTGCCTGGTGAAGGGTTTTCTTGTGTGCGGAGGGGTATCGTAGTTCAAATAAATCCAATAGATGGCGCTAAGATCGGGTAGGCATGTTTTTGTATTATTATGTATAGCAGAAATACTAAAATTCATTAAAAACTTAATACTTTTTATTAATATAAAAAGTAGAACATAGTTTTCGGTAACAACAAGAGCAGCTGTAATTAGTAATCAAAAAAATGCATGAAAGCACGCAATTTAATTTGAGGAAAATTGAATATAAATATGAGGAAGATGAGTATTTTAAAAACAATTTGAATTTTATTCATATTTTTCTATATTTTATTTTTCTTATGCAAATTAATTTTAAAACAATTGTAATTGTTGCAAATTTCAAACATTGATTGATAATATTATTTCACTAATAATAAAAGTAATAATAATATTTGAAAATTAATAATTAGCCTGATAATATCCCAGTGGACACAAAATTTTAGAAAGTAAATGGAACGTCCTAAAAACGCTTCTTGGACGTTCAAGTCAAAATACGTTATTTGAAAGTTTAAAAAGCTACCGTAAGTGAGATCAAGTAATGTTCTAGAAACGTTGTGTTCGAAATACGTCTTTAAAACGACTCTGGAACATTGTATGTGTATGGAACATTATATGGACTAAGGTCATTTTTAAGCCGTTTTAAAGATGTAACTATACCAGTAGAAAATTGAACTTTTTCACGTATGTTGTTGAAAAGTGGACTTTATTTATGGAAAATGAGTTTTTTCTCAACTGAAATTGGATTGGATTTATTTGAACTACGGTAGCGATTCTGATACTTAGAGAACAGAAAGAGTGGGGGTATGTCTAGGGCTGGACGTTAGTTCATGCCAGCTGACTCTGTCATCTGACCCATTTAATTAAATTCCATGGTAAGCGGTGAAATCATTGAAATCATCTTATATATCGTTATTGCAATGCTTTATAACAACAAAAAAACGGATACATAAATGTAGCAAATATTCGCAGGCAAAGTAGCCTGGCCCGTTTGAGGCTATCTGCAGGGTCAATTTAAATGATTTCGTCTTAAGAGTTAGTCAACGGGCGGACAGAGTTATTTACAGTCGTTGGCCGTCACCAACCCGACTCACTTTTTAAATCTTTCTCCAAATTATTAACACTTTTTTATTTATGATGAATTTTCTTATTATACATATTTTTTAATCAGGGAGAGTTCACATATAATGTAACGCTTTATTTGAAGCTTTTTAACCCCCCCCCCCCCCCCCCCCCCCCCCCCCCCCCCCCCCACCCGGAACCCTTATCAAGTGCACCCTGGCGGATCGAAGGAACCGAAAGGAGCCTCTGCAAAGTACCCGTAAAGAACCCATTTTGTTCCTTTTTAAAAAACTAAAAAAAAAAGCAAAATCAACTTTTAAATTGTTGACATTCGGATTCTACGTTAAAATTTGAGTTAGAAACTCACAGAGTAATCGCAATTCCTTATCTTCCAGCGTTAAAAACTTCAAAAAATCAAATACCTGTCATTTACATGGGCCGAAGTCGCCTTCCAGTGCATCTTCTTATAGTAGCAGTTAATAAGCGTTCCGTCGGTAACTTTAAGAATTTTGTCTAAATGCTAGCGCCACGGAGTGGAAGCCTCAGACGACAACGCTGCGATGCAAGTGAGAGGGAATTTTATTTTTAAACTTCGCGTGCAACATACTACTTGAGCTATTATGGATGCGCTTGAACTCACCTTCAGCAGAAGTTAATGAAAATCTTTTTAATTTTTAACGCTGCAAAAAAAGTATTGCGATCACTCCGTGAGTTTCTTATAGAAAATTTAACGCAGAAGGTGGCGTCCCATGATTGCAGAATTCCGTTGCGTTTTGCGTAATGCGTCAATTCACTAGATATTTTCGCCAATGATATTCTCCTAGTTATTCAGAGAAACACCTTGATTGGCTAAAATGTCTCGTGATTTGACGCATTACGCAATATGCGACGCAATTCTGCAATCATGGGACGAAACCCTGAGAAGCTCTGGGAAATTCTCCGCAGGCACTCAAGTAGATATTTCTTAATGTCCAGGTACTTCATTTAAATGGTCTGAAGGCTTTAAAATGTTCTTTCTGAAATTAAAATAAGAATGCGATAATAATTAACAAGCAGAGAGGCTAAAATCCAAATAAGAATTCGATCATAAATAACCAGCAGAGAGGCTATCTCAATAGAATAGCCGACACTCAAGGGTCCTTTATTAATCTTTCAGGTTACAATTTAGAAATAGATTTGTTTAATTTTAAAGTAAACAGCCTAAAACATAATAATTCGGAAACTACGGATTTCGATTATTTCAGATATCTCACTTTTTTTTTAAATTTTTCAAATTGGAATGCCCAGGCAGACCGAAGTACCCTTTGAGACTCCACTGAGTTGCCTTTCGATTCCTTCTTAAGTAACTCAAAAAAACAGAAAAATCAACTTTTAAATTGTTGAAATTCAGAATATGCGTTAAAATTTCCATTAGAAACCCACGATGTAATCGAAATACTTTTTTGTGCAGCGTAAAAAATTTTAAAAAATTTGATTCTCTTCTGCTGAAGGTGAGTTCAAGCGCATCCATAATAGCGCAAGTAGTATGTTGCGCGCGAAGTTTAAAAATAAAAATTAATATTGGCAAATAAACGTAAATAAATCTATGTAATAATTTATACACGGAGAAACCTATTTTTAGTTAGCAATGCAGGGACATAGCGGTACTTTTGTAATGTTTACTACTTCAAGTAGTATTCAGGAAACAAAAATCCATTCACTTGAATTTGAATGGGTTTTGAGGTCTTCTGAATTACGTATCTGTCACTGAAATTCTAGATAGCCGCCCATAGGTTAGAGTGAGTTTTGAATGAGAAATAAACTTTTTTAATCAGCCACGTAATTTTTTTCTCGGACCTATTCAGTAGCAATTATGAATCAGCATCAACCGATAGAGCACCGATCATTCCGAAAGAAAATTATTAATTTAAGTAAAACAAATTTAATTTAAATAGTTAAAGTTATTGATTAAAAAATAGTTCAATCGGCAACTTTTAAGAAAATTCTGGCATACAAATAGTCTATTTTTATGTACAGACTATTTATTTTCAGGCATTTTAATTAATTTTGTTGAGCATTTTTTTGACATATTTGCATCACACGACATCAGAATGTTAAAAATTTATTTATTTATTTATTTCACATTTACCATATATGAATCTTAAATTTACAAAAACTAAAACTCACGTTTCATCTTATCGAATTTACCTTGAACAGAAATGCGGGTATTGAAATTCTAAAGATTTGGATGTTTGTGATGCAAATGGATATAAGCTAATTGCGGAGTTTGTTTCTAACACGTGGACTCGGCAGCCATTAGCATGTGCACTGTATAAGTTGAATGTCAGTTGAGCTTAATTCTGTTTAAATCTTATAATTCCTGTACAGGATAATCTAATGAAATCACTGTAAAAAGAGAATTAAAACTAAATAATCATTGAACTTATAAATAAATTGTCGCATAAATTATAATATATAACAATATTATTTAATTTGAAATTCTGTAATTTCTTATTAATCAGCATTGTGCTATTTAAATTTATTACCTCATACTTCTCATTCGAAACAATTAATTCTTTAGAATTTTAATTCGCATAGTCCACTCAGTTGATCCCAGCCTGAGGTAACCTACACTTGGCAGATTCACGCTTATTGACAATTACTATGTTTATTATTGAAAATTGCTATGTGCGCATCGTATCTTTACCATTGGGTGTGATCTTTTCAAAACTCCATTTCAGATTGAATCTCAACCCATTCATATGCACATTAATGAATTGTAGAATGTTCATAGGAATTATTTCACGTATGTCAGTCTCATTCAACTCTATTCACACAGGATTTTGACCAATGTGAAATAGCAGATTTAAAGCACCGCGCAAAAGTGACCGATTAAAAATGTGGCCAACCGATTACATTTTTATTCTTTTAATCCAGTGATCCCAGATCTGAAACGAGATGCGGTCCAATACTATGACAGGGCTATGTCCGTGTGAATATAGTAGGAGACGCTGTAAATGACTGAGTTGCGC
>NC_046658.1:1542596-1559986 GCF_010883055.1 Belonocnema kinseyi
AATATTTTGAATTTTAAAATTTCCTTCCACCGAGAGGTTTGGACAATACTTTTACCCGATCTCAAGCGCTGGGCGAGTTTCTCGATCCAGACCCTCAATTCCAACCGACTCGCTTTCTGTCGGTTTTCCCCTGGGTAACTAGTAGGTATATGCTGAACTACAAAATACTTTGGAGTAAAAGTTAAAAATTTTATATTTATTTCAAAAAAGGTTTGAAGTTTTTATAAAGTTCTGTAGTAAACCAGCAAGGAATGTATTATATCCACTTATTAATTTCGGTAGAAGATATTTCTAAATTTCTTGCATTAATATCTGCAGAAGATTGCAATATTTGCAAAGGACTGTAGTAACGTCGAGAGATCAGCGCACTGATTCAGTAAGCGACTTAGTAAAAATTTGGTGCAGTCAGATTAGCAGACGAAAAAAAATAAACCCAACAAGCGCCGCGTCGCGTTGAAGGTTACGACACACGTATCCTTTACACAAGCATACGACGTATAGTAAATATAGACTTATTTATTATGGGATGTTGAACTCTTACGCACTATTATATTTATTTAAATTGCAGTTGTACAGTACACATGATTATATATAGTTTATACATTGTTATATATATGCAGGAATATTATATTACAAGCTGAAACAGAAAATGTGATTAAAATAAAGCTTGTGGGAATCGAACACGGGTCTCCAATGCGGCAGCAGGGCGATATTCCGTCGTACCAAACTAGATACTGAGATCCAAAAATTTATCGCCCTTACGAACTAAATGCTAGCACTCAAATTGATTTCCATTGAATTATTCATTAATTGTCCACAGTGATGGCATTTTTAAAATTCTAAGCACTATATCTTAACGTAATCAAATATCCTAATATCGAGGTTTAAAAATGATTTTTTGCTTTTTGTTAAAAATTTGTTTTTCAATTGCAACTTTTCAAATTATCATAATTTATTGTAATAAGGATCTTTGCACAAAACGAAATTGAGTGATTCATAAATTTAAGGTATTTCAGTAGAGCGTTGGTCGGCTGACATTGTTTACGCTCGGCTGCACTCGGTCCAACGCTAGGCTCGCTTACTAAGTCACTTACTAATATTCGAGAGCTATCTTTGAAATTCTCTTACTCAATAATACAAAAAATAGAAAGTGTCATAGTATCATTCATATTCCTACACACTAAAAAAAGTGTTCAAAATGATTCCGAAATCAATATAATTTTGATATGCAACAAAAATGATACCGAACTCAAGAGCATTTTGATCGGCCGGAGTAAATGATCGAGTTTTGAGATCATAATGATCAGATTCGAGATCATGTATGAAGTCAAACCAAGATGGCTGACGTTCTTAGAGCACTTTAGCTCACGCAAGCTTTCTATGGTTTCTGATCGTGCAGTGTACTTGAAAAGTTTTAAAAATATCGAAATCCGATATCAGAAAATATCACCTCTTTTTATATAATTAAATTATGTCTCCACTAATTTATCCTATCTAGGATTTTACTATAAAAAATACTAAGACTTCGTCTTTTCAATAGGAAAATTTCATATGAAAATAGCATAGCTTACGACTATTGTACCCTATAGCAAATACATATATAAGTCACTAATAGAATTCTGTATAAGGATCAAATAAGTGACCTATACAGGATCCTATATAAGGTCACCTGCATAGGTCAGTATAGGAGCCACCTGTAGCAAATGAAACAGCTTCCTGTATAGGACACTATACAGAATCCTATTAGTGACCTATATAGGACAGATGATGACCTGGAAGTGTTGCGCAGTAGTTTCCTATAGCAGATACAGCTGCGCAACAATTATTTTTGAATATGCGATTGCCTAGTAGTAGGAACTTGTATAGGTTCTTATGTGGATTCTAACGCAGGAAGAAGGAACCTATAACCTTACCATAAAATCATTTAGGATTCTATAAAGGATCCTATGCAGGAAGCTGTTTTGTTTCCTATAGGTGGCACCTATACTGACCTATATAGGTAACCCTATATAGGATCCTATATAGACCACTTATAGGACCCCATATAAGTCACTTATAGGATCCTTATATAGAATCCTATTAGTGACTTTTACAGGCACCTATATAGGTATTTGCAGTAGGGTATTAAAATATACGAATTATCGCCTTGGTCCCTCGATTGTAACCTAATTTAGTAATTTTTTTAGTACAAAATTTCTCAGTGTATGTCAAATTTTACACAAATTTAATACCTTCTCCGATAAGAATAATATGAAAAATGTAAATTTAAACAAATCCTTTACCTTTAGTCCTGACTTGCATCGCAGAGTTGTTCTCTGAGGTTTCCACTGCGTGGCCTTAGCATCCAGACAAAATTCTTAAAGTTACCGATGGAACGCTTATTAACAGCTACTAAAAGAAGATGCACTTGAAGCTACCTTCGGTCCATGTAAATGACAGGTATTTTATTTTTTAAAGTTTTTAACGCTGCAAGAAAAATTATTGCGATTACTCCGTGGGTTTCTAATGCAAATTTTAACGCAGTTTAACGTAGTTTCTGATTTAGTATTACAAAATGTTGAAAAAGGGCTCTCGATTTATTAGATTTCATACCCATCTCGTATAAAAGATATGTTGACGATATCATAGCAATTGTTCCTTCCGATAAAATTGACCTTGTAAACGTGTTTAACAGTATAGAGGAGAGCATGAAATTCACTCATGAAATTTAAATAAACAATGTTATAAACTACCTTGATTTGCAAATAATTAAAGCGTCAAATGGTTCTTTACTAACTAACTGGTATGAAAAACCGTCTTGGTCTGGGAGATATCTCAATTACAATTCACATAATTTATTTGGTCATAAAATCGGTTTAATCAAAGGTTTAGTTGATAGATGTGTCAAATTGAGTGACGCGCAATATAGAAAAGAAAATTTAAATCAACTAAAAACAACATTAGTATATAACAACTATCCTCTTTCTTTAATTAATGACATTATCGTTGAGCGTGTGCATGAAATTTATAACAGTACTAAAAATAAAAATAAATGGATTAATACTTACAATAAATTTGATTTAAAAGTTACGTTACCGCATATACAAGGTATCTCTGAACGTTTACGAAGTTTATTATAAAAATTTAACATAAATGTTTATTTCAAAAGCACTAACAGTTTAGATAACTATTTATTAAAGAGAAAAGATAGGGATAGCATTGAAAATTTGTCTGGTGTATTTATATGATAAAATGCAAATGTTGTAATAAAATTTATATAGGTGAAACTGGGAGTAGATTAAAAACTAGAATTGTCGATCATAAAAGAGATTGTACAATTGGGAATTTAAATACAGGTTTGTCACAACACTCTTGGAATTCTAATCACTATTTCGATTTCGACTTCAGCAATATTAAAATATTAGCTACTGAAAAAAATACTTATCAAAGACGTATTATTGAATCGATATTCATAAACAAATTTCGAAATATTTCTGTGAATTTACAAAATAAAATTTTAAATATTAATAAAGTTTACCAAAGCATAATTAATTAATGGCATCTTATTTTAGTTACAAAAAAATGTTTCTTTAAATCTTTAAATTTAAATTTAATTTAAGTTCGCGCGTCCTCATCAGTAATTCTATGGAAACTTGGCCAATCATTGTATTTCATTTTATATACTGCCTTTATCTTCATCAACAATTTACCGCCTTACTTATCTCCTAGTCATATGTTCGTCGATGTTTCCAAAACACTTAGAAAGGTTTCATAATCGTTAATAATGTAGTTTTGACGCTGAAAAAAGCCTCTTCGATTTTATGAGGCTTTCTCTTTTTACTCATCCTCAATAATTATTTAGAGTCTTACTTTTTTTAAACTTTAATAACGTATAAACTATTTTTAATTATGACACAAAAAAATTGACACGTATTTACTCCAAAATTGGAGTGATTGTTGTTTCGCTTACAAATCGTTTTAAACTAAGGTATAATTTTTATAATAGTTTTTACTCGTAAATAATAACTTTTTAAAACTATTTATATTTATTTTTATTATGTATTAGCTTATTATAATTATTATTTAGATAATCTGAAAAAGGCACGCAGTGATGCCGAAACGACGTCGAAGTTTTAATTTTTATTCTAAAAATAAATGGAGTTGAATCGATAGCTCTAATTTGTTTTTATTTTGCCGTGACCGTAAGACAGAATAAATAATTTTTTCTACAATTCATTATTGCATAGTCGGTTGTAGAATTGTTTTATTCGGTGTTTCCAAATATTTACATCTTTTAACGTAGAATCCGAATTTCAACAATTTAAAAGTTGGTCTTGCGGTTTTTTTGTTGTTGGTTTTTTAAGAAGAAACCAAAGGGGGACTCAGTGGGGTCTTTAAGTGTACTTTGTAGAAGCTCCTAACTCCTTTCGGTTCCTTCGGTCCGCCAGGGTGAATATAACGTATCGCGTAAATGGAATGAGATACAGCAAAACAGACAACATTTTTTAATTCAACTGCAAAATATTATATAAGTATATAGGTTGTAATTATAAAATAGGTATAATGAGAAAATTCATCGATTATAAAAAAAAGTGTTAATAATTTGAAGACAAATTTAAAAAGGGAGTCGAGTTTGTGATGGCCAACCACTGTAAATAACTCTGCCTGCCCGTTACATGACGAATACAATAGGACAATTATATGAGCGCGAAAGATAAATTGATTAATAATCACTTTTATTTTATTGATATTAAAACTGTCGTTTCGAATATAATTTAATTTCGAGAGTAGCCCGCCAAATAGAAAAGTATATCAATCAACATTAAATAAACAAAAGTGCAAATTTTTCATTATTTTTCTAGTGTTTGGGTAGAAAAAAAAACTTTTTTTACCGAAATCTACCAAGAGATAAATTGCTCAATAATCACTTCTATTTTATTTAAATACTAAAAGTGTAATTTCGGATATAATTTGATTTCGAAAGAAGCCCGCCAAATAGAAAATTATATCAATCAACATTAAATAAACAAAAGTGCAAATTCTGCATTATTTTTCGAGTGTTTTGGTAGAAAAAAACACTTTTTTACCGAAATCTACGGAAAGATAAATTGATTAATAATCACTTTTATTTTATTGATATTAAAACTGTAGTTTCGAATATAATTTAATTTCGAGAGAAGCCCGATAAATAGAAAAGTATATCAATCAACATTAAATAAAGAAAAGTGCAAAGTTTGCATTATTTTTCGAGTGTTTTGGTAGAAAAAAAAAAACACTTTTTTACCGAAATCTACCTAAAGATAAATTGATTAATAATCACTTTTATTTTATTGATATTAAAACTGTAGTTTCAAATATAATTAAATTTCGAGAGAAGCCCGCCAAATAGAAAAGTATATCAATCAACATTATATAAACAAAAGTGCAAATTTTGCATTATTTTTCGAGTGTTTTGGTAAAGAAAAAACACTTTTTTACCGAAATCTACCAAGAGATAAATTGCTCAATAATCACTTCTATTTTATTTAAATACTAAAAGTGTAATTTCGGATATAATTTGATTTCGAAAGAAGCCCGCCTTATCAATATATGTAGCAGTAAACATAAAATAATCGAAATTTCAATTTTTGCATTATTTTTTAAGAGGTTTGGCAGAAAGAAAACCTTTCTGAAAGAATCTCACATTATTTGATCTGGAATAAATGGGGTCATAAGCAAGGGCTTCGTCTCGATCTGGGGTATACGCAGGTATAAGTTCTCCAATGTTACCGACATTGCAGTTTTCGCAAGGATAGTCTCAAGTCAAGAATAGATCAGTAGTGACCACTGGCGGTAAAGCCGGGAACTAAAAAACCGGGTTTCCGCAGAATTTTTCCTGGTTTATTTTACTTTGTTTTCAGCAAAACCTTGTTTAAATAAATGAATAATTTAATCTTTTTTATTTATGTTATGTTTATTAGTACTTTCCGCGTGGCGGGCTTCTCCCATTTGTAACATCCAAAAGTTTCGGAATTCGATAATCTCAGATTTTGTTAATAAAAATTTTTAAAAATGAAAAAAATTAATTTTGAAGAAAAGCCCGCAATAGATTTCGATATACTTTTAACAGTGCAAAAAACAAAATTTGAATTGATACATTATTTTGCGAATGGTTTTGCTGAAACTGTTTGGAGGAAGTTACCGTTTCACCTTAAAAGCACCCGAATCTCTCTGACATATCTTGAGACGAAATCATTTAAATTGGTCCTACAGATAGCCTCAAACGGGCCAGACTATTTAGCCTGACAATATTTTGAGATTTTCTATGGGTAGGGTTAACAAAGGACCCTTAATGAGTGTCGGCCTCTCTGATTGCTATTTATGATCAAATCCTTATTTCAATTTCGAAAGGGACATTTTTAAGCCTTCAGACTATTTAAACGAGCTGCCTGTATCTTTAAAAATATCTACCTGAGTGCTTGCGGAGAATATTTTCTGAAGCTTCTCTGAGTCTCAGAATCTTCAGTGAATATTCAGAGATTTCTATCGGCAGGGTCACGAAGTACTCGTCTGTGTCCGAGAATTGACAGGCAGCACCATGGGTACGGAACTCAGAGTAAATTACGTGGGTAACTGACTCGGATAAGCGCGTCCTCGAGGATCTCCTCTTAACTAAAAGTTGAATGAAAATGATGAACCTACCGACTCCTGCTACGAAAAGTTTCATAACGCTGAGCGTATTTTAAAACTAGATTATTTATTAAAAAGTTAATTGTTAACTATTAGAGAAATGGTATGAATTGCGAAATAAATAATTGTGCAAAGTTTAAATCTTGAAAACTTGCTAATCGTTTTGTTCATATTAACCAAAGATATTATAATCCTAGATGCCAGGAACCGTTTAGTCCGCGGAAATAGGTCCCCGGAATTTTTTTGATCGATATTGTGCAGAATGGTCTCCTGAATCCAATGGTATGAGGTATTTTCGCGAACTGAGATCGTTCTCGAGATATTGTTAATTAAACATTTTTACATAACTTATGCTATATCTTGGAAAATTATCGGCATATTAGGAAATTATTTCTTGAAACTGTTAGGTCTTATTGAAATAAACAATTTTTGTCATGTGCAATTTTTTGTCTGCCTCATAGTTTTTGCAAAAAACGCAAAAAAAGTATAATATAATAATTGATTTTTATGCATTGTTTATGGGTCATTTGAATATTTGTCTTCAGAATTAGTTTTAAACGCCAACAAGATTTGCAACAAGGTTTCTTTGAACCCCATTGTAGCCGACCATTGTTACAAGAGTGTAGATTGAGAAAAATCAAAATTGTGTACAATATTAAGTAATCTAATTTCAATAGGCTGAATTATCCTCGTTATATTATTTCGAGAAAATCAAAAAAAGATTGAAAAAAATCGGTTAATATTTACCACCCCTGTTGATATTTAACGATATATTTTCCTTTAACTTAATTTTTTTAATTTTAAATAAACTATTCGAGACACGGAAAGAAGTCTTAGACAAAATTTTTCCCTCTATGGTTTCTTTAGCAGAATGAGAAAACAAAATGTGAACATTTTAATAAATGTCGGCTACAATCGGGTTCAAAGAAACCTTGTTGCAAATCTTTTTTGCGTTTTTTTATGTAAACTATGAATCAGATGCAAAAATGTGCCAAAGAAATTACACGTGTCTTAACAAATCAAACATTAGTCTAAAGAAGAATCTTCAAAAGATCCATAAACATTGCATAAAAATCTATTATTATATTATACTTTCTTGCGTTTTTTTCAAAAACTATGAGGCAGACAAAAAATTGTTTATTTCAATAATACCTAACAGTTTCGAAAACAAATTTTTTAATATGTCGATAATTTTAGAAGATATAGCATAAGTTATGCAAAAATGTTTAATTAACAATATCTCCAGAACGACCGTCAGTTCGCGAAAGCACATTATACCGTTGGATTCAGGAGACAATTCTGCACAATATTCATTTAAAAAATTCCGAGGACCTGTTAGGTCATACCACTTCTTCTATGTTCTATTAGTCATTTTGCAATTAAAAGGTACTGTCTATGAATAAGATTATTTTGTTGTTTTGAAAAAGAGACCGTAGAAATTCTACTAAATAAAACTATACATTTGAAGAAATTAAAAGCTTTAATTGATAAACATATTGAGTTGAAATTTAAAATAATTCATTTTTAAAATAAATATGAACGTATAGCGTTCTAGCATGTAGAAAATAGCGATTTGGAGTTTTTAGATGTAGAGTTAAATTTTATAGAAATATCGCCTCCCTCACGATTATTAATTTAAGTAAACAATAATGCGTAAATTTGTTTGTTTGTGTCATTAATTATGAATAAATAAAAATTAAACAATAAAATTGCATAATAAAATTATTTTCTATTTTATTTTATTTTTTATATAATGTTTTATAGAAATTTATGTATCTTACTATTTATGTAAATTATTTCCCGATTTTTTAAATTGAGAATCCCATAATTTCAAAATTGAAAAAATGTATTTTTGAATTTTACTTGAGTGGTTGATCAGAATATATAAATATGTTGCCTTACATTTCTCAACTTAAGCTAGATGGTCATAAATTATTGGAAAATTTCAAAAACGTTTATCTATTAATTGTTAGTTTGTAATAAAATAATCCGTAAATGAATTATTTATTGTCGCCGGCACATTCTCATCGTGCGCTGTGCCAGTGGCTCGCAAGTTTGAGCGCGCGTCTGTTGAATCCCGCGGTTCGCTCTCAGATATTTATTTTTTGCCTTTGGAATGCTCGAATGAAAATTTATCAAAAAGATCTCTTTAGATTGCAGTATTTATATCCGTGTTCATATTCTGAATTTTTTACTTAAATAAGTTAAGTTACAGATTAAGTTTCTTAAAGCTCTGTAGGCTTTGAGGTTCACACTATTATCGTGACACTCGTGCTGCGAACTAGTTTTTTGGCAGACAGTTGAGCGGCTGACAATAAAAAGTGAAAATATCTCGTTGGTGAGTAAGAAGCAGCTATAGAAAATTGCCTAAAAATGGATATAATTTCACGGCTATAAAAAGTAGCAATAGAACATTGGCTGTAAAAAGTAGATAACGGTGCTTGGGCCGTAAGAAAGGGGAACAGAAAAACTTGGCAGTAAAAAGTGGAGAAACGTCGCGTATCGGTAAATCGGCTCTGTGACACGCTGCGAAGACAAGCCTCGTTCAAAACCGAAAATGGATAAGGACGAACCTGATCTCGCCCGACTGGACGATTTGCTTTCAGTGACTAACTAGCTATTAGGAGTTTTTCGGCAAACCGCATTGTCACTGAATTTTGCAGGACGTCCAGGCCGCCAAGAGAATGAAAGAAAGTTCATTGCAACGTTTTAAACGATTGCTTTGCGATTAATTCTAAGAGAAAATTGAAAAGAGATAACAAAACATTTTTTATGGTTTCCTAACATGTTTTAAAAGCGTGTAAAATATTTTTTAGACTTTTGCAATTTTTCCATATTAGATCATTTTAGAAAAATTAAGGAACATAATTCTTTTAAAGTCTTCTTGTGCAATTTTGTTGCACTTTTTTTAAAAAGTTTATGTTGGTTTAAATAATGTACTTTCAAATTTGAGTAAGTTTAAGAGACGTTCAGAAATCTCAACCAATTAAAAAATAATTAAAACTTGTAAAGATGTTTAAGAATTTTGTAAGGTTTGATGAAAATTAAAAAAAAGTAGATTCCTAGGAATAATTAAAATAATTTTTTATTTCGAAAAATTAATTTCAAGAGATGATTTAAGAACATGTTAACACATGACAAAAGATTTTAAGAATTATCAAAGAAGAATCTAAATTATTTCAAAGGCACCTTTTTTTAATTTTTCAGAATTAAGCAACAATCAGGAAAAGGACGTGAATAGAAAAAAGAATTTTTTAAATATTTGTGTGCAAGTATTGATTGAGTATTGATTTTCTGCAGAGTGTTAAATATTTTAAAGTGAAATTTTCTAGAATTGGAGAGATCCAAAATAATTTAAACTTTAGAAGATTTCTAGAAATGAAAAGTTTTAAAGATGTCAAAAATATACTTTAGTAGCTGCTGTTAATAAGAAGTGAAAATATAACTAATTACTATAAATAGAATTACAATTAATAATTTCATATCTGTAAAAAGCATTAATAGAACATTGGCAGTAAAAATTAGACAACGGTACTTGGGCTGTAAGAAACACGAATAGAAAAAGTCGGCAGTCAAAAGTGGACACGCGCGTGTCCACTTTTTAGAGCCACAAATTTATGCAGATTTTTGACCGCCGGTTATGCCATCGTTTTTTTCTTTTCTGTGAGGTCATGATACACTATTCGGCAACATTGCCGAATAGTGTATATTAGTGTGTATTATTAGTGTGTATTATTTAGTGAGTCTAAATAATAATCTGATTTCAAATTTGAGTAAGTTTAAGAGATATTCAGAAATTTTAAAAGATAAAAAAATAATTAAAACTTGTAAAGATTTTTGAAGAATTTTGTAAGGTTTCACGAAAATGGAAAAAATTAGGTTCCTCAGAATAATTAAAATAAGTTTTATTTTGAAAAGTTAATTTTAACAGATCATTTAAGAACATTTCAACACTTGAAAAAATATTTCAAAAATTATCAAAGAAGAATCTGAATGATTTTACAGGCAACTATTTAATTTTGCAGAATTAAGAAACAGTCAGGAAAAGAACGAGATTAGAAAAAAAGAATTTTCTTAATGTTCGTATGCAAATTTTAAACGATGTTTTATTTTGAATAATCATCTTTAAAAGTAAATTGCGAACGTTTTCTAGAAATATCAAACGATTTCCTACAATTTTCTGCAAAGAGTGTTAAAGATTTTAGAGCGAAATTTTCAAGTCCGTAAGACTATCACATTTTTCTAAATATAAAAAGTCGAGTAAATTCAGGAAAAATTAAGTAGAATTCAAGAGATTCAAAAATACTTTAAATTTTAGAAGATTATTAGAAATACAAATTTTTGAAGCTGTCAAAAATAAACGTTAGGAGCTTTAAGCGAATCTCGAAATGTCAAGAGCATGAACAAATTTTCTTCAAATACTTGCGAAAATTTAAAAGATTATAAGGTAATTTTTTTACATTTTGAATAACTTTTTAAAATGTTGAGAAATATTCGAGGCAGTTGAAAATATTTTCAGGAATTTGAGACGAGTCAAATAGATAAGAAATATTCACAAATTTGAAAACATTTCAGAAAATTGATCAAATGTTCCTTGATTTCTTACAAATTTCTTAACATTCCTAAGCATCTTTGAAAAGACTGGAATTCAACCTAATGTTTTGTAATATACTGCAAAATAAAATTTTTTTAAAAAATATCCTAGAATCTTTTCTGACACATCTGATATATTTGTAATTCTTTTTTCAATTTTTTTAAAAATCTTATAATACTTATGTTTATTTAGATTTAAAAACAAACTGACAATACTTATTTTCTTGCTTTCATTTCTCATAATTTATTTCCAACTAGAAATAAAGTGTTAAAAATGTATGACATATAAATAGTTATTCGAAGTATTCATGTTATGTCATTATTAATATCATTTTTGATTTTTTATGGTAGTGAAAAATTGTTTTAAATTGGTGAATTGCAAGCAGTACTTACGTAAGGTAACTGCCATATTTGTATGACTACAAAAATATTGAAAATCCTTTTGCGTTAAAAAAATGGTCTTATTCATTTAAGATAATACTTCATGTTAAAAACCCTTTTTTGTTTAGGAAACGCCTTTCATGTTTTTAAACATAATATAACCAATTTGATGTAACGGCGATGAGGGGAAGGCCAAAAAGAAATGTTAGGGTCTGTGTCACATTGCGTGGGGGGGGGGGGGCATTTTAATAACTAATTAAGATATTTTTAGAATATTTTTAAATTTATTCTGCCCTGAAGTCAAACATGGTACAAAAAAACGCCGTGAAATTTGGAATAAAAACTGTTGCTTACACATTAATTTAAAAAATGAACATTATTTATAATTATATAAAATGTCCAAAATATTATTTAAATATGATACACATTGACTTTTATTAGGAATATTTTTTCAAATGGATGGTCTTTTTTTTTAATCTACATGTTTTTTACCATTTTTGGCCTAAGGAAATAGATTTCACGAATGAAATTATAGAAATATCTCCATTAGTTAGTAAAAGACTATGAAGACTTTTGCCTTCGAAATTATACCAAGAACTTTAAAAAATGTTAACAAATACGGACAACAGATTTGGCTTTAAGCTTTTCTACCAATTGGAGAAATAGATATTTCTTTTATTTTTTTCCAGGATCTGATTTTTTCCCTGAACATAAAGCAGATTAAAAACACTTAAAAAATAGAAATAAGAAAGGTACAAAATGCATGCAGTTTTTTGTTGTTGGAAAAACCGGGACATTTTTTAATAAAACTCTTTTCCACACCACCCGCGGAAGAAAATTTTTACAATATTTTTATTAAAGAATAAATATTTGATCTTTTGGGCTCAAATGGAAAAGTTAATTTTTTTCATTAATTATGGTTGTTTAATTGACATAAGTTATCGTATTTGACAATGGAAGAATCCCTTTTTCGCAAACAAGCAGTATGATAGTTCTTCCTTTATCGACTTTCTTTATTTTTATTTACATATTGTACAAACAAACACACACACACACACGTCCTTTCTTCACTTCAACTCGTGCTAACTTAGCTCATTTTAAGAATTTTTAGATTCTATTAGTACTAATTCAACTACGTATCTACATTTTCTACAAATTATATTTGAAAGAAAAACTTCAATACTTTAATGAACATAGAAGCTGTTAATTTTGTGTTGTAGACGAAGAGTATGCATTTGGTATCATTTTAACGGCAAGTTTTCATAGCCTTTTACTAATTAATAAAGATATTTTTATAATTTTATTTGTAAAATCTATTTCCTAAGGCCAAAGATGGTAAAAAATATCGTAAACTTAGAAAAATTACCAACAACTTACAAGAATTTTAAAAATAAAGGTCAATGTGTATCATATTCAAATAATATATTGGAAACTTGATAAAACTATTAATATTGTTTATTTTTTAAATGAAAGTATACAGAGTGCAACCGTTTTTATTCGAAATTTCAGATCGGTTTTTTGTACCATGTTTGACCCTACGGCAGAATCAAGCAAAAATATTATAAAAATATAATAGTTTAAGATTTTCATTTTGTTTATCTACTTGGTCATAATCAATATTATTAAAATATTGATTAATTTTTTAAGATTGTGAAAAAGCGCTCTCTAGCTTCGCTGGGATATGAGCCCAGGTCCTTCACATTGCCGGTCTGATGCTCTACCAACTGAGCTACGGATAGACGAGAACACTTTCCTCACAATCTCCTCACAAGCAGAATGTCAACGGCATTCCTTAAACTTGTAAGATTGTTCTTTCTAAACATGAAATTCATAGTTTATTGTTGATGTAGTTTTTTTGACCAGGGAAATTAATTAATAGTTTAAGATGTTAATTTTGTTTGTCTACTTGGTCATAATCAATATTATTAAAATATTGATTAATTTTTAAGATTTCAAAAAAAACGCGCTCTAGCTCCGCTGGGAGATGAGCCCAGGTCCTTCAGATTGCCGCTCTGATGCTCTACCAACTGAGCTACGGAGAGACGAGAACACTTTCCTCACAATCTCCTTGCAAGCAGAAATTCAACGTCATTTCTTATACTTGTAAGATTTTTCTTTCTAAACATAAAATTCATATTTTATTATTGATGTAGGTTTTTCTGACAAGGAAAATTAATTAATAGTTTAAGATGTTCATTTTGTTTTTCTACTTGGTCATAATCAATATTATTAAAATATCGATCCATTTTTTAAGATTGCGAAAATACGCTCTCTAGCTCCGCTGGGATACGAGCCCAGATCCTTCAGATTGCCGGTCTGATGCTGTACCAACTGAGCTACGGAGAGATGAGAACACTTTCCTCACAATCTCCTTACAAGCAGAATGTCAACGTCGTTCCTTATACTTGTAAGATTTTTCTTTCTAAACATGAAATTCATATTTTATTACTGATATAGGTTTTTTGACCAGGGGAACTAATTAATAATTTAAGATGTTAATTTTGTTTGCCTACTTGGTCCTAATCAACATTATTAAAATATTGATTAATTTTGAAGAATGTGAAAAAGCGCTTTCTAGCTCCGCTGGGATATGAGCCCCTAGACCGGCAATCGAAGGATCTGGGCTTTTATCCCAGCGGGGCTAGAGAGCGTTTTTTTCACAATCTTAAAAATTAATCAATATTTTAATAATATTGATTATGACCAAGTAGACAAACAAAATTAGCAAATTAAACTACTAAGTAATTTCCCTAGTCAAAAATACCTACATCAATAATAAAATATGAATTTGATGTTTAGAAAGAAAAATCTTACAAGTATAAGGAATGACGTTGACATTCTGCTTGTAAGGAGATTCTGAGGAAAGTGTTCTCGTCTCTCCGTAGCTCAGTTGGTAGAGCATCAGACCGGTAATCTGAAGGACCTGGGCTCATATCCCAGCGGAGCTAGAGAGCGTTTTTTTCGCAATCTCAAAAATTAATCAATATTTCAATCACATTGATTATGACCAAGTAGACAAACAAACCTGGCCGTGTACGCACGCAGAGTCCCAACCAATCGTGCGCGATCTGTCGCGTTGCTGCGGTATGGGCTGGCTACGTACCGTTCACATATCGGACCGCCACTCGAGACGCAAAAGTTTTCGACGTTGCAAATTTATTTCGAGTGCCGGCCCGATAGGTGAACGGTATATAGCCAGCTCGCACTGCAGCAAAGCGACAGATAGCACGCGATTGGTTGGCGGCCTTTGTGTGTGCACGAACAGATCGTGGGTGAGCCGTTTCCAACATACTGCACACGTATTTTCTTGTGCGAACGCTTTAATAGCTAGTTAGCCACTGCAAGCGAATCGTTCAGTCGGACGAGATCGAGTTCGTCCTCGTGCACTTTCGGCTTTGAACGAGACTTATCTTCGCAGCGTGTAACAGAGCCGTGAAATTATATCGATTTTTTAGGCAATTTTCTATAGCTGCTTCTTACTCACCAACGAGATATTTCCACCTTTTATTGTAAGCCGCGCAGTTGTAAATTGATATTTTCTGAACGACCTTAATATAATTTTAAAAAATAAAATCCTTTTTTCAAACATTTTTCTCTATCTCGCGTTGTTATGCTAAAAATAGGATTTTGGTTTCTATGTTATTTTTGATAGATAAAGCAAAATATCCTACAAGTCATCTTTTAGATTTTTTACGTATCTCGGCGTATTTTCGTGTAATATTGGAATTTTCAATTTTCTGCATATATTACTTACGATAAAACAAAATTACGGGTCCTATTATAAAGTGGTTAAAAGAAATTTTGTAGGATTTTACAAAACCTATAATTTCTCTTTGAGAATTTTTGTCGTATTTTGCGTTATTTGGTTCAAAATTTGAATGTTGTGGTGTCAAATTTCGGACAGGTCTGATACTTTCTGCATCATAAATAATAAGAATGTAATTAATTAATATAAATTTGTATCACGCGTCCTATCAAGAAGTGATTATTAACGAATTTTTAGATCTTTTTTGAGATCACAATTTTTGTTGATTCATCTTCTTTCGTATCCTGCATAGTTTGACCACAAAATAGAATTGTTTATTTCTCATTATTTTTTGTACAATAAAAATTAGAATTTTCGATTTTACAAGAAAATCCAAAAAGTTTTTATAATAATCTTGTACCGCTTTTAAGAAGCAATTTTTTTCTTCAATTGATTTTTTTTTATATCGTACGTTATTTGGCCTAAAATTTTGATTTTCGATTGGTTTTACAAATTTTGAAAATGCTATAACTGAGAATTAATTTGTTGGTATAAAAAAAATCATCAGGATAAATTGTTTGGCTTTCTGAGTAATATTAATAGCCGTAAATAAAAATTTTAAGTATAAAAAATGGTCCCAAAATTTTTTCAAATGCTCTAAATTTTTTATTTTTTATTCTAAATGGCTGAATGAACTCGTCCTTTCTTTTCGGACTTTGCGGACCTTTCCATTCTTATACTTTCTCAATCATAAATGATGAGAATAAGAAAAATTAGAGGCTCTTTCATTTTTTTAAAATTAATTTCAGTTTTTAAATCATTTGAATTCTTTAAGGTCATGTGACGAGTATATCAGCTGATCAAGTCAGCCCTAAGATTAATATTTTTTCACCCATATTGAATAATAAAAGTTTAAATAACGCGGTAATTCTTCTCGAGAAATGTTAATAAATATTAAAGGATCGTTTGTGGCCTTGCAAAGAGTTAGAGGAAGAAAAAATTTTATTTATGAAAATAATGATTATCGACGGACGCATTTAGACTTTACAGCAGTAGTTTGCCTTCTAGCTTTCAGTGTCGGTAATCATGCACTCCGTTTTACCCACAGACCCGTAGAAGTTCAAAGATGTCTACTCGCTGCGATTGCGTGCTGCTTTGACACAGCTGATACGTCCCTGGCGGTCCGAAGGAACCCAATGGAGCCTCTACAAAGTACCAGTGAAGACCCAATTGGGTCCCCATTCGATTCCTCTGTAAAAAACTCGAAAAAAACAGCGAAATCAACTTTTAAATTGTTGAAATTGCATATTGTTCGTGAGCGAATTTTGTAGTTTTGTCCCACTTTGATAAATATAAACCTCATAACTAGCCAATTGAGAACTTTAAAAATTGCTTCCAGTGGTTTACAGCACGGTCGGCATTGCTCCAAAATAGCAATAAAAAAAACTTTGTTCAAAATCCTAATTTGTTAAGGCCAGAGACACATTCCATCGTGCCCTCTATTTAGCGTGCCAAATTTTCAACACGATATCTCATTCCATGTGGACGTATGTTGGGACAGAAAAGTACCGATCTAACTTCTACTTGTATTTTCTTCGAAATTTGTCTTTTTTTCAAAACTTTCACCGGCACAAAGCAGAGACATGGACTTTATTACCTCCTCTTTCATTTCCTAAACTTTCAGAGCGATACCTCATTTCGTTTAGACGTAAGTTGGGAAAGAAAAATTGAGGACCAGGTTTGGTCACGTGACCCTCTCGTCACATGGCCTTAAATTGAAACACTGTTAATTTTTTCTGTAATATTGATATTTTATCCAATATAAATAAAATTGAAAATAAGGTTTTTCAGGTATAGTCTCAATATACGTGTTCTCTGTCATTCTTTTAATTGTTGTAATTTCGTTTTCTCAGTCTTGTCAATTTTTTGTTGTGTATTTTTATGCTAAAAAATTTTTAAAACATACATTATAAGGATAATTTCATTAAATACAAAAATTGAAACTTTTAGGGGCCGTCAATAA